>NC_135560.1:9080097-9132597 GCF_964340395.1 Glandiceps talaboti | reverse complement strand
CTGAAATTTGGTGGGACCGTTCGTAGGGATGTGTAGATTAAGATTTGTACATGACATGATGATCCCATCGGTGATATGCAAATTAAGGCTAAATACTATAGTATATGTTGTTTTGGTCACAAATCTGTAATTCCAAAACTAATGAGCAGATTTGGTTGAAATTTAATGGGGATGCATCTGGAGGTGTATAGATGAATATAGTGATCTCATCAGCGATATGCAAATAAGGTTGTAAAAGTGTGAATTTTGGCCAAAAACTTATATCTCACAAACTACTTAGTCAATGAGACTGAAATTTAGTGAGGTGTTTCTAGAAGTGTTATTCTGCAGATATTGTTCAAAACAATTTGACACAATTGCCTGAAATGCTTTCAGTCCCAGAACATCTGAACATCTGGCACATTGTTTGCCAAAGTCCCACTCGCAATGTCTAGGGGGCTGATTTTGCCCGGCACTTTGATGCCATTGAGTTTTCTAGCTCTATATAACGTTGCAACTTTAATAACCCTGGGAAATAGCTGCTTACGAGAGCTAGTAAACGTCTAGATCGACCGTACAATAGGGACCCTAATAATTATCAACTGAACATTAGTAACATTAAAAGTTCTCCTCCACGTCTAAAATGTCTATCTCCGGTTTTCTAAGAGTGATGTTAAATAAGGTTTTTGGCCAAAAACTTATATCTCACAAACTACTTAGTCAATGAGACTGAAATTTAGTGAGGTGTTTCTAGAAGTGTTATTCTGCAGATATTGTTCAAAACAATTTGACACAATTGCCCGAGCAACAACTAAATGCCAGTATAACAAAATAACAACATCATCAGGTACGCTAGTCAGTAAACATTTAAAAACATGTATGCAAATATCCCTAGCGCGCATGACCACGCCCAAGGCAACAGTCAAACGGTGTTGTATTTCACAAAGATAACAACGGGGATTAATAGACAAGTGAACAAACATTTTACAAATGTATGTAAATGTGCCTAGCAACAATACCACGCCGATAGCAACAGCCAATTGATCATGTATATTGCAAAGATAACAATGACAATAAATAAACCTCCAAAAAATGTTTGCAAATGTACCTAACAACAAGACCACGTCCATAGCAACAGCCGTATGATGATCATAAATTATTCATAAATGAGTGATCGAAGATTTAAAATGTATGCAAATATGTCTTGCAGTATGACCACGCCCATAGCAACAGCCAAATAATCGTGTTTATTGCGCAGGGCTGGATATGCAACTGGGGATTCATTCAGCAAAAACACCTATACCTAGCATGGATAAACATTTTTAAAAGCTGTACAGGTGTGTTACAACGCCATTGGCGCTATTTTTTTTATTTATTTTTTTTACATGTAAAGGCATTTGTTGTTTCCCACTATTACCACCACAATAAGTTTGTGTTTGTGTTTGATAATTTTTAAAGGCATTTGTTGTTTCTCACTTTTACTGCCACCACAGTGAGTTTGTGTTTGTATGCACTCTGTGTTTGGATCTAGATGAAGCCAGAACTCCCAGAGGTTAGGTGAGTGCACAACTGACAAACTCAGGACCGAGGTCAACATATCACTCTATTGTTATGGTTATCCCTCTTAACACTGTGAGGCCCACTCCTCTCCTCACACCAAAACTAACAACAAAATATCAATTACTCTTAATCGGTCAACGTTTGTGGTGGTAGTGGTGGGATGTGGTAGACGTAGGATTTGGATCCGGTGGCAGCGATGGGATAATGGCAAATCACAAAATAATGCAAAGTTAGATTTAAAAATGAGTCTATGTAAAATGTGACCCCCCCCCCCCCCAATTTCCATTTTCTAAACTATGGCCCTCCCTCGAGAACCGATTTGTAAAAAAGTGGGACCCCTCATCTCAGAGTCCGCTTAGTTTATAGAGCGCCAACAGCGACGAGTTTACTCAATGCGTGGCAAACCATACCATAGGCCCAGGGTCATAGACCCTAAACGAAATGAAGGCATGTATGCGAATATTTACATAATTATGCTTTAGCTGTTATCAGCTAGTTCACTAAGCATGCACATAAATAGGTGTTAATTGCTCAGTCACACTTTGAGTACTAGTGTAAACATTCACATAAAAGGATCTAAAGTTTGGCTGAGCAGTTTGTATCTGATGTGTACACTTCGTGAATTAGCTGATAACAGTTGTTAAAGAAGATAAACGTTCTGAATGAATTACACTCATCTTTATCTGTGACTTTATTGAACATAAAAGTAGCCAAAATATACACACATCTTCACATATATGCCTCAAGTTCCCTATGGACAAACTTCTGGCTTGGAAGATACAAATAAACTTAACCAACCAACCAACCAACCAACCAACCAACCAACCAACCAACCAACCAACCAACCAACCAACCAACCAGTCAAATTATCGTAAGCCACCTGAATTTCAGTAAAATGGTAATTTTTTTTTCGGAAATCAAAATAAACTGTATCAAAAGCGATTCTGGTCAATGACAATTATAGTATTTTGCTCGATCGATTGAATGATAAATTGTAAGCATTCTGTGAGGCCTGCCGTGCCCATTTGATTGGTTTATTGATCGTTTGATTGGTTTATTGAATGTTTGAACGAATGATTTGACCCATCTCAATATATTGTACTTGCTGTACCCTTTCTGTGAAAAAATGACCCACAATAATTCTAGAAAAAGAAAATAACGTACATTTAATAGATGACCACAGACCCCCGGGCCACAGACCCCCGGCACAGACATGATGAAGTAATGAACTCGTCTGTGGGTACCGGGTGAATCGTGCATTATGGGAAAAGTACGAGAAAACTCTTATTAGCGCTTGCGCACAACGTTTGTTTTGGTCGCCATTTTCAGCTGGCGGAAGTGGAATCAGTACTGAACAAAGTCGTTATTCTCGAAAAATGTGATATTTTCGACTTTTCCAACCCAAAAGTGGTTACGGTTGATCTCTAAAGTAAGTTAGGGTTATGTTTCCATGAATATCTTACCATAATTTTTTGGAACTTTGTCGCCTTCACGGATTTATTCGCTATTTCTTATTTGACGTGTCCACAATATTTGCTGCCATTGCTCGGGCATCAGGCCAGGGTCGTTTTCACCGGCTTTCATAATAACACAATTTAGTCGCCGAATATGGCTTAGTTGATTTGAACAGGGGACAAACAGTTGCAATAATTGTAGCGTTAGTTTTTTTTTTTTTTTGAGATTTCATTTTCTGTAATTGAGCTTTTTATTGTTCGGCAAACCCTGGAACGATAAAAATCTCAAAACTGCAAACTCCAGAACGATAAAAAAGAAGCTAAAAAACAAAAACGAACGTCACAATATTATTGCAACCATGGATAAAACGCCTAATTACAATATAAATTGGTCTATTAATAACCCGTTATAAAGGCGACATAGTGAAAATTTGTGTTAGTTCTCTCACTGGGTGTTACCTGATATGCATATGATTATAATTTCGATTACAATGTACCAGGGTATGTAACCAAACGTTTTAGTTTAGTTTGCGTCCATCTTAGTAAACTGAGAAGTTGATTGCTAGAGTGATTATGAAATTTGGAAATGAATATTGTAACATCAGTACAAGTTGGAAATAGACTTACTGATATTTGTACAACATTGCATATGTGAATGTCATCCCTGTGTGACATGCACAACATTTCATATGTGAATGTCCTGTGTGACCATGTATAACATGCACAACATTGGATGTGTGAATGTTATCCCCAGTGTGACCATGTATAACATGCACAACATTGCATATGTGAATGTCATCCCTGTGTGACCATGTATAGCATACATGACATTGCATATGTGAATGTTATCCCTGTGTGACCATGTATAACATGTACAGCATTACATATGTGCATGTTATCCCTGTGTGACCATGTATAACATGCACAACATTACATATGTGCATGTTATCCCCAGTGTGACCATGTATAACATGCACAACATTACATATGTGCATGTTATCCCCAGTGTGACCATGTATAACATGCACAACATTGCATATGTGAATGTCATCCCTGTGTGACCATGTATAACATGTACAGCATTGCATATGTGAATGTCATCCCTGTGTGACCATGTATAACATGCACAACATTGCATGTGTGAATGTTATCCCCAGTGTGACCATGTATAACATGCACAACATTGCATATGTGAATGTTATCCCCAGTGTGACCATGTATAACATGCACGACATTGCATATGTGAATGTCATCCCTGTGTGACCATGTATAACATGCACAACATTGCATATTTGATTGTCATCCCCAGTGTGACCATGTATAGCATGCACAACATTGCATATGTGCATGTTATCCCTGTGTGACCATGTATAACATGTACAACATTGCATATGTGAATGTCATCCCCAGTGTGACCATGTATAACATGCATGACATTGCATATGTGAATGTCATCCCTGTGTGACCATGTATAACATGCACAACATTGCATATTTGATTGTCATCCCCAGTGTGACCATGTATAGCATGCACAACATTGCATATGTGCATGTTATCCCTGTGTGACCATGTATAACATGTACAACATTGCATATGTGAATGTCATCCCCAGTGTGACCATGTATAACATGCATGACATTGCATATGTGAATGTCATCCCTGTGTGACCATGTATAACATGCACAACATTGGATGTGTGAATGTCATCCCAGTGTGACCATTTATAGCATGCAAGACATTGCATATGTGTATGTTATCCCCATCCAGTGTGGACAGAATAATGCATACAAATATACTTGTTAAGGTTAACATACAGAAACCAATAAACAAAATGTACAAAACACTAAACTTACTGTAGACAGTAGTAAATGGAAATGCAACGATAGGATTGATATCATCAGTCAGAAAGATCCATCATTGTTTCCACTTGAGGGTAGTGAGTAAATGTAAGCAGATCAACAACAAATATTCTCAGGCTACATATATGATATCATATGGTATTATTCCATAGATGGGGTGGGGTGGGGGTGGTTTAGCAATAAATCTTACAAGAAATAGTAGAAGTGATACAACACATAACATATTTTGGTATTCATTGATCATCATCATCATCATCATCATTCATTGATTCATCAAGTCCCACAGATTTTGAACCCTTCCAATACTGTCTGCAGAGTAGGTATCCAAAATATGGTGAAACTTCTTAGACATGTCATGTTTTGTTTATATATGTACTGTAGATTATTCAACCTGTTTTATACTAGGTTAGAAAGTAAAGATGAAGACTCGAAGCAAGGCTAAACAACAGGTGGACCTGACGAAAATCGTCAAAGTTAGAGCTGCCGTGGCCAGAGGTGATGTACGATGTGTTCGCCAATGTTTAAATAATGGGTCAACGCCAAATGAGGCAGACCTGAATGGGTGGACTTTGCTTCATCTTGCTGCTTCCAGGGGAAGAGAAAAAGTACTTAGAGTACTCCTGGAAAATGGAGGTAAATAATTGTATTTTGTAGAGTTTCTGTCTACATCCACAATGAAGTTCTTTTCTGTACTTTATCTAAAGTATGAGAACATCAAATTCAATCTCTAGGGTAAGGTTGTGTTATACATGTGCACATACAACAAGTGTAAAGCAGATGGTACACAGTAAGATGGCATGGGATACAGTTTACCAAGAGTGAATTCAGACATACAGCATTTGATAGATTTGATGGAATATCAAAGTCAGTCTGGAATCGTACTCTGTTAGTCATTCATTCAAACATACACAGATTTAATGTAATATCTAATTGATGTTTCAATCTATGGTTGTGCTCACATCAGACTTGAGTTATTTGCCTGTTAATCATTCCTGCCAATGCAGCTGATAGTTCAATTGTCTTTTCACAAATCAAACTCTCTTTATATACTGTTCTGTTAGTGTTACACAACCTAATTAAGACCTAGAAATTCTCTTAACTCTGAAAACAAAGGATCCAAATTCATTTCATTGAACATTTCCATTTAAATCCATGAAAGACAACCTCATTGTTTTCTTTTAGGGTGACCCTATTTTTTCTGTTTCTCATTACCCAACGATCCAAATTTTCAGCTCCAATATCAAAATGAAAAAAAAATTTTTTTATTTTCGCCTGCCCTTTATATTTTGTGGAACAGTACCCTCTTTGTGAAGAGTAATCAAGCGTCTGGACTGTCGATGTCATATACAGTCATGACGGAAGTTATGACGGAAGTAGTGGGGTTGTAAACAAGTAGTGGGGTTGTAAACATGACAATTGTGTAGAGAAGCTGGGAAAGGGCTTGTTCCCAGGAATCCAATGAAAAGAAGATAGAGAGGAGGAAAGGAGAGGCAGAGATGATTTTTAGCACAACTGAACTTGTTCAGTAGTGCTATAGGGATCGCCCGGCGTCTGTCTGTCTGTGTGTGTGTGTGTGTGGATGTGTGTGTGTGTGTGTGTGTGTAAACAACTTAAAGTCAAAAACCGCTGAACCGATTGCCACGATATTTGGTGGGTCCATTACTTTGGGTGTCTAGTTGGGAAATTGTTCAAATCAAAATGATCGCATCACAGGTGTGTGATTTGGGTAAAAAAATGTGATTTTTGGTCAAAAAACTTAAACTCAGAAACTACTGGGCAGATTGGTGCGAAATTTGGTGGGAACATTCTTAAGGGGGTGTAAAGTAAGATTTGTTTATGACGGGATGATTCCATCAGTGATATGCAAATTAGGGCTAAAAATGTGTCTTTTTGGTTAAAAATCTATAATTCTAAAACTACTGAGCAGATTGGGCTGAAATTTAATGGGAATGTATCTAGGGATGTATGGACGAAGAAATATTAAGCATACCATGATTCCATGAGTGATATGCAAATTAGGTGTAAAAATGTTCATTTTTGGTCAAAAACTTATATCTCAAAAAGTACTTGGTCAATTAGTCTGAAACTTGCCAAGATGTTTCTGAAACTGTTATTCTGCAGATTTTCTTAAAAACATTTTGACAAAATTGGCCCTAGCAACCATGACCACACCCTTTAGCAACAGCCAAACGGTGGTGTATTTCACAAAGATAACAATAGGGTTTAATAGATAATTGAATAAACATCCAAAAAATGTATGTAAATTTGCATAGCAACAAGACCACGCCCATAACAACAGCCAAATAATCACGTATATTGCAAAGATTACAACAGGAATAGAAAGACAGATGAATAAACATTCAAAAAATGTATGCAAATACCCTAGTAACCATGACCACGCCCATAGCAACAGCCAAACGGTGGTGTATTTCACAAAGATAACAACAGGGTTTAATAGACAATTGAATAAACATTCAAAAAATGTATGTAAATTTTCCTAGCAACAAGACCACGCCCATAGCAACAGCCAAATGATCATGTATATTGCAAAGACAATATCAGGAATTCATACACAAGTGAACAAAAACATACACAAATGTATGCAAATATATCTAACAACATGACCACGCCCATAGCAACAGCCAAATGATAGCATTTATCGTAAAGATAGCAACATGGTTGGATAGGCAACTGGATAGTTATTCAGCAAATAAACACCTATTGTTAGCATAGACTAGCATATGGATAAACATTTTTAAAAACTACAGTTGTGCTACAACGCCATTGGCGGTATTTTTTATATATTTATATTTTAAATTTATTTTTTTAAATCGACTGACCGACCGACAGACCGACCGACCAACATGTAAAGTTGCCATAAAATAGTAATGAGAAACATAAAAATAAATAGGGTCACCCTTACATAAGATAGTGGGTGTGTTTTAGGGACCAGTTTCCCTGATAATCAAAGTTATCTAAAGCTCTCCACAAATATCACAAAATGAAAACATGTTCCTGATCCTTTTGAAATGATAAAAAGAATTTTTTGCGTTTACCATCTTGTTTTCAAGGTAATATACAATTTTTTAAATTATCCTTTAGGGTTACTAGTAACACAGTGTTCAGTAGCCATGTTGGATTCTAAAATGCTTTAATTTTGATCTCATTTTGACCCTTTTCCATATATATGTAGAAAACCGGCTGCGCTCGGCTGTTCGGGTGGCACTGTTGACAGTGGCGCCCCCAGTTAGAGGACATACTCCCAGGGGTGCCAGTCCTATTCCACTACATATATTTTGTACAATGACCTCTAAGTATTTTTCTTTGGTTTTAACTTTGAATGGGTTTGAGTTAACTTGATCAAAGTAACAGTAAAAATTTCAGATTCTTATTTCCGAGGCACACACTAAATGATTGTTGTCGGTGAAAACTTTAAACCAGTTTGTTGATGTCTTCCTTGCAGGCAGAACAGAGTTGCAAGATAGCATAGGAGGTTTCACAGCATTACACTATGCAGCAATGCATGGAAGAACTCGTATTGCAAGATTACTACTTGACTTTGACTGTGTGAAGCACAGTGTTGTGAACATTCAAAGTAGTGACGGTTGGACCCCCCTTCATGTTGCTGCTCACTATGGCAGGGACTCATTTGCCAATTTGTTACTACAGCACCAAGCTTTCGTGGACTCCAAAAGTGACAAAGGAACCACACCACTGCAGTTGGCAATGATTCGTGAAAGAACTGCATGTATTAAAATGCTGTTACACTGGCAAGCAAATATTAATGTACAATTAGGCTTTCCCCTCAGATATGCTGTTATCAAGAGCAACCATTCTATTTGCAAACTGCTTCTGAAGAAAGGAGCTGATGTTAATTTAGGACGACAAGAGGATGGGCAGACATCATTACACTTATCTGCTTTGAAGGATGATGAAGAGGCGTGCAGGATACTTTACAAGTTTGGTGCTAATCCTAATATCAAGAATCATGATGGCCATACTCCGTTACAAGTTTCCCGTGGTTTATCAAGCCTTGATAGACCATGTCTTAAATATCTTACAGATATTACAAGTAAGTGCAATTATTCACACACAAGCCATCTGGAAAAGTTCTGGGGAAATCTACCTTTTCGTGGAAATTTCTGGAAAATAATATTCATGAAATGGTCCATTGTAAAATGGGTATAATTAGAAGCTTTTCATAAGGTTCATTTTGACAAACTAGATAACAATGGAAAAAGTGACACCTGTTGCCAGTATTGGTAATGATTATATAAGAAGGTATGCCCAGTAGTTACATATGCCTTGCCTTCCAAGGGCTTCACAGTGAAGCCTGTATAATGGAGTCAGTTTCTAACGAATGTTTCCACATCAAACTATTCTGTCCACATTGTCGTGTTTTTCAGCCCCATCAGGCTTCATGAGTGTTGGCTGATAGCGTGGCACAAATGTCTATATCTTACAGACTAACTATTCACTAGATTGTGGTAAAAAAGGAATAAATATGAAATTTTAGTTGTAGGCATTTAGAAAATGAATAGTATCGGTAGGTAAATTTTATTTTGAAATCGGCCACTGTTAAAATATAATTCTTGAAAACTGCAAGGCCAATTCATCTGAAATTTGGTGGGGATGTTTCTTGGGCAATGTACATAAGAACTGTTGATGAAAAGATAATACAAATCATTGATATGCATATTATAGCTCACTTTTGGTGAAAACTTAAACTTCGAATCTGCTTGGCAGATCTAGAAATATCCTGTTACATTACAGGTGGATTTCAGAATCAGTTGTGCACAGTGCCATTGTCACTATTTTTGAACGTGATCACTAAAAAACATATTTAAAACATCACTATCCTAGCAGATAGAACAAAATGCATACATATATAAGTCAAGAGTTAAATTAGAACAGTGGCTACTAACAGTCAACAATTTTGAAAAACAGGTCTATGATATTAAAGGGACACAAGCTGAGTCATACATATTTCAGCGTAGTTTTTTCTGCATATTTAAAGGGTACTCGCAGTATTGTACTTGCTGAAGCACAGTTAAACCGCCACATGCAGTTGATTGAACTTAAACCTGTTATTAAGATATAACTCAAAACAGTTGCTATTTTATATTCTTACTAAATTTGAATTATTGCCGTCTCTTCTTTCAGACAACCCAAGATCATTACAAGAAATGTGCAGGTTTGAGTTACGCAGAACTCTTGGAGCAAGAAGAGTTGAAAAACTTAGTAAATTACCTCTGTCTAAAATTATGATTAACTATTTGAGGTACAAGTATGATGACTAGACTTGTTTTAACGGTCAAATGGGAAACTTTCCGTTATTACTGTGTCAGAACTTCCTTGCCAGACAAAATCCATGGCTGAACAATAGCTGTGTGCCAAATGGTGTTGGATGTATTCAGGAGGAAAGGGTACCCAGTCGTCAGGAAGAATGTCTGGGTTGGGACTTGAGGGTGAAGTCAGTGGCAGAACACTGAAAATAAGTTTACTGATGAATTGGAGATGTGGAAGAATGTTGTGGATTGCATTGAATGGAAATGAAGTCTGTGATAGATTTGTCATTGTCGCCGCTCCAGGCATACTCTGCATATTCATTGTCGCCGCTCCAGGCATACTCTGCATATATATAGGAGTGGTCGGATATGATGACGTTCATTATGCTAGATAATTTTGGCTGTTTAACATGCACCCAGAGCTTATACAGCACCTACAAAACTGTCGTTTTAGAGCGTATTAACAGATTTTGTATCTCCTAATGTTTGACTATGGTATCATGAATGTTCAAGAAAGAAATCTGTTACAGTATTTTGAATTAGTTGCTTTTTGGGGCTTTGTTCGTGAAGATGTTGGCTTGATACACATTGCAAGTGTCAAGACATTGACCCAGGATTGAACATTAGCCCTTTAACCAATAGCTAATTTGTAAGAAGTTTCAAGGAGTGCACACAAAAAAGGAATCTCTTAGTCTAAGTCAGGGCTGAACACTAAAAGACATGGCAGCTATTGAATTGCTCTGGGTCAACAACAATATTCAGGGTATGATTACATGACAGAATCTCCCAATATTTGAAATAATGCTTCCCTGTACATTCAACATAGACACATCTGGAAAACTGTGAAATACCTGGTAAAATTGGCAAAGTAGCAGGAGAAAACTGAGGGGTGGGATGAGGGTGGGTCAAAGTAAAAGGAAAGGGGAACATATTATAGTGAATTTTACCATATAAAAATATAGCCTTGTTACAGAATGTAGCTATCAATTTTCTATGTGTTGTGTACTGTGATGAGTGTCTTTTACAGTAGTATATAGTATATTAAGCCAGACAGTAACTTTGTTTGATTTCTTTTTACATGGATATTGTTTCAGTTTGTACTGATTTTTGTATCCTTCAAGATCAAGTAAGGACTTTATTTGGTTGAACTTATTTTTTTTTGGCATAAAACAGAGTACACATGCGTACTGCACCATACAGGTCACAAAACAAAGTCTTTGTGTTATGTTGTTTTCAGAACTGCCAAACTCTTTACGTCATATTAGGATGCAATGAAGTGCCCTCTTCATTTGTGGTGATCATAGTATTTGTTGTAAGTTTTTTTTTTTTTTTTTTTTTTTTTTAAGTACCAAGTCAAAATATGAATTGAAGTAGGAAAAATACAAAAAACTTTATATATAGTCTATTGCTAGTAGTATAGCATTTGCAGGGTTAAAATAGTGTCTGAATATTATAGATATATGAAAAGATTTCATCTGTAAGTAGGACAAATTTACAGAACAAAGATTCGTGGAGGTAGACAAAGCTTTAATTTGTGCCCAAGACAAGGAAGTATCCATGTCGGTGTTCTTCCAAGAATTTTTAATTCCAATGAGCACATGTAAGAGTCCAAAGCCTTTTCATGTTAAGATTGACAAAATTCCAATCATCTTTGTACGACACAGAAGTTGGGGGCTATGTGTTCAAATGAAGGCTTGTTTTCCAGAATAGGAAGCCAGAAGAGTATTTAATTTTAAATGTTTGTGATTAGAAGTACTGATCAACATAGATATTTTGGTATTTGATATAGTCATTATTGAACCAGTAGTATCTACTATTTGAAGTGTGACAATTCAGTACCTTTATACATTATTCTGATCAAAAGTTCTTATCCAAAAGCAGCTGCAGTCTTTCATCCTTTTTCGTCATGAGTACTCGTAAGTTAGCAAATGCTGTGTTGGTTTCCAATAAAACAGACCATGAAAGTGAAATTATTGATGCTTTGAACTTTCAGTTGACATACAACTTTCAGTTGGATATTACTTCAAAGTACCTACATTTCTGTGAAATGTACATAGCATGTAATTACCGGAAATGGTAATGTTTCTCTCTGATATTTTTACCGGGGAATATATGAAGCATGCCATTACATTTCTATTTGACACTGAAAAAAATGGGTGTAATCCCCTCTCCCACATATTATTTATAATTCTTATGTCATCTGTACAGCACCTTTACCATCACATGCTCAATAAACATTTTGATAATATTTGTATTTTTGTTTTGTCTTTTGTTTCATGTCCCAAGTTTTAATCACACAAGCTGTCCTTCTTGATTACAGTTACAACTCAGTTATTCAGCTGAATCGTAACAGTTTACATCCAGGAGTGAATGTCTGCTCCAAGGTCTATGATTAAACAACTGAGACAAGCCTTCTCATTGAACTGTTTTAATCATCTAGTCAACCATAGACAATGGAGGGGTCTATGGTTCAACTCTGTCTATGGTTCAACATACAATGCATCTGTAAATACAATCCTTCTTGCTAAGATGAAAGTGTTGGGTATGTTGTGAGCAAGAGAAATCCAACCCTTTTCAGACTCTAACAATAGCAAATTACTTCCTACTTCTTTCCAGGCAGCACATCAGGATAATGTTCAGTTAGTACACTTAAATTCAACATACAAAAAAACTTCAGTATGAACCCATTCCATAGACCCCTGTTAAGACAATAAATTTACAACTACATGTAACTTGCCCCATTTCAGACTTGGCCTCTATAGTATACTCTGAGCATAACATAACATTCACACACATGCGTATATACATACTGGTACATCCATAATACATACATGCATGCATACTTGTATTCACATACACACACACACACACACACACACACAGAATTTTAAAGTCGGTCAGCTGTATACAAGACAGTCGATTACTCCAAGCAATAGGCTATCAGCCTTTTTAGCTGTAATTTGATATACGTGATATCAATTTAGCTGCCATAGTACCGTCAATCCCCATACAGCACATGCTATATAAAGGACCAGTGTGTTGTTTTCATATACAGTCATGCTTGTGTGTGTGTGTGTGTGTGTGTGTGTGTGTGTGTGTGTGTGTGTGTGTGTGTGTGCGTGCGTGCGTGCGTGTGTGCGTGTGTGTGTGTAGTTAGACTGCAACAAAAACACTTGTGGACTGCTCCGAAGACAGTTGTGGTGTAGAACTAGGTATTCATAATACGACGAACGTATCAAACGGGTGGCAGCAAAATATAGGTAGATACTAGTACCATGCACCAGTCAAAAGAAATGAACACCAGATGAACACGGAACTAAAAAGTAAAAACAAAGGTATGAAATAAAAACAAAATGAGGGCGCTACATATACTTCGGCTTCAGTAGATAGGTAATGACTATGTCGCCGTATCTATGAACACCCGAACACCCCTGTTTTTATGGAAATCGACCACAAATCGAGTGGGCCGAAGAAACTAACAAAACAGATTTATGTAAAAAAAAAATTAAAAAAAGAATGTAAAAAACAGAATTTAAAAGAATTTTTTTGGCAATTTGAAAATTATGTAAATCAACAATAATCTCACCAAAAGTAAAAACTTGATAGAATTAAATAATGTTGACATGAAATATAAGTTTAGATTCCTTCGAAAAACTACAAATGAATGTCTCAAAAAATAGTCTGTAACACCAAAATATAAAAACACTACAGCCAGGAAAAGAATAATAAGGCCTATCATACATAATAACCAATCCAAGAATGTGAAATTCACAATGTATAAGCTTTCTGTATTTTGCCATCAGCAAACATATTTTCAGTGAGAAATATTGTTTATTTCCATGCCTGGAACATACTTTCTGTGTCATTTTTTGCATGGGATATTTTTTTAACTAGCACTCGGAGGCTGGAATTTTGCAACTGCATACAGCCAAGCTTTTTATAATCTTAAATATAGCGGCCATCTTGAAATTTTGAAATATATAATGCAAGTCATATGATTTTGTCTTTAAGAATTTTAAACCATTATAATTTTGGTATTTTATTTATTTATTTATTGATTAATGTTAGAAATGCCATCTTATTTGATGTGTTTGTGTTAATTAACTGGATTCACTTGTCAGTTTGTGTGAGACCAAAGATACCAACTACAATAAATTTACGGACATATTATTCCATGAGTTCAGAGAGAAACATTAACGCTGAATAATTAAATCATTGCAAAATCAAGGACCGTAGTAGACGGATCGAAACGTCGCATTCATGTCCAATTTATTGTTCCAAAGTAACTATATTGTAGTGTTCTATTGATTCTTGGAGCCATGGACAATATATTCTCCAGGTCTAGATCAGCTTTAAGAAATAACTGCCAGAAGACAAGACGTGTGATACGTAATGAATTAGACTGTAATGTTTTCATTAAAATAAATAACAAAAAAACCCAAAAAACAAAGCAACATAAAATAAGACTGGCACAGGCATAATTTTTTTTTTTTTTTACATATTTAAACAAATTCATATTTTCATTTAATATCTTTTTAATTCGGTTTGATATTTTAAGGATCTTCCCTTTGGGATATAGCGCACGACAAGTCAATATATAATATACATTTTTTTCCCACATAACATTCCTTTCTTGCGATTTGCATGATTCGTGGGAAAAAAACGGGGGCGCTTGCAGCGAGGGCGGTAAATTCAAAGCAAAACATTCTGTGACGTAATTATTTCCCAAGATGGCGGCCTCGGCAGTGTCGGTGAAAAGACAGAGGCTGTCCGCTGATGCCGATTCAGGTAATTTCTTCAAGCGTGCACTCATATACACTACGTGACATTACAGAGTAGTATCTAACTATGTTCTACACCAATTATTACCCAAAAAATGTGAAATTTTGTGCGCTAAAACTACAAGAAACAGAGGTCGGCTCACTCACGACCTCTTGAAATAATTTAGAATGATCGGGTCACTCTGTTCACAGGGAAGTCGAGATAAATATTCTCTGGAATGTCTCGGTATTGTATAATTTTTCTACGGTTTGAATTTTAAACCAATCAACAATGTGTTTTAATGTCCTCTATATGGGCCTTCGAATGGTGATCTCAAATTTTCGGGAATCTGCCATATGCCGTGTGGAATTCGAGACGTTTTTAGATATATACGTACACTCACATGTAATTGACCCTTCTTCTGTAGCTGCCATTTCGGAACACTTGGGTCATTTCGTCGCTCGCGTTGATACCCATAATATCACCCGAAACACGACTAACAAACCACATCTTACTATAACAGTGTTACTTCTGGAACCTCATAAATAGTTATTCTATGAAAAAACGTGTTCTAAAATTCGTTTCTTGATAAAAACAAGCCCTCGAATACGCGGTAATTACGCGCATGGGCCTCGAGAGTGTTGGGCACTCGACATGTAAACAAAAGTAACGGCATTCAACTTCAGAGGACGTGGGCGGTGCATGTTTTAAACAGTTTGACGATGAGTATGCGAAATCAGTAGCGAAGTGACAACATTCCTCACAACTTGTATAATTAAATATTAGGATAGGCTTAAATATTGTGTATTTGCAGGTGGATTGTGTGTACCTACGTATTTGGTGTTGTGTGTGGTACTGACAGCCATATTGTTTATAGATTATACATTCGAGGCATGTTTAGATATCGACGGATTAATAAGGGTCGCTGCTTTGCATGGAAACACTCGACATTTTTTACTTGTATGTTAACGTTCATTCACTAGAACAATATAAAACGTTACAGCACTTTTCCAGAGGAAAGTGCATTGAAAACAAACAATAGAAATTCCCTGTTTTGTTGTGACCCAGTTTTAGGGAAAGGTCAGTTTACATTTGAAGCACCTGGGCCCCTCTCAAAATGAGAAATTTCTGTGACATATTTTGGACAGTGTATTTAGTGCTAATTTGATATACATTTTGTGTACAGTTAGCAAACAATTATACAGTATTTATATCGCAAACATTCAAAACTTGGTCACAAATCGTGTGTGACCTCAATATAAGGCTGCCAGTCATTACATAATCAGTACAGCCTGTTATCAGCATCAGGAGGACTTGAATGCATTCAGTTGCTGCTCACATATCATTTATATGTACTGGTTGATAATAAAGTATTCTTGGCTTGTAGAAAAAAGCACTAAGAATTTTTACATCACACATCTAGTGGAAGCTGTATTTATTTTATAGCACATGTAACTGTAATCTGCACAGCTTCTTTCACAGAATTTAAAACTGTTTACTACAGTAATTATTTTGATTGTGCTAGTATTGTGGAAACAATGATGCTCAATAGGCTTTGCATACTGATGTAACAAGCAAGCAATCAATATTTATGACATACTGTGTATTTGTATAAATGAATATTAGAAATGCAGACTTATTTTAAAGTATAAACACGTGATGAAAAATGGAGTTATTAGTGTACAAATAACTGGTTTTAGCAGGGTTTAGCACCTTGCTACCAATAATTTGTACCCTGCCTACTTTATTTTGCAGCCAGGTACATTTGGTCTTAGCGTTGTTTTTACTACATCTGTAATTTCCTTAAACAGCAGTATTTTTAGTTACCTCAGTGGTCCCTCTGTTACCCAGTTTACATGGGAAAGGCTTCTTGTGATCTTTATGCCATGTTGATGATAAAGACAGCCCTTTGACCACCAACTACTCTATCAACACAGATTTGCATTAAGCCTATAATTTTATGTTGTTTGGGACTGCATAATCATCCTATGTGACATGGGACTGCATGGCAGGACTATGTTGCTTACTTGGGACGACATCATACATGATGGCTATGTGATCTCATCACATGGGATAGTCTTGCTGCTAGATGTACAGGCTTTCTTCCGATACGATAAGCGAACAAAGTTCACAGTGAGGGCTTGCCCATCCTCGATAGCGATGTTTGGTCATGTGTTATAATTTATCGGAAGAACATCCAAAGTCTAGCAGCTAGACTACACATGGCAGGGCTATGTTGTTTGGAAGTACATGATGTGTATGTGACATCATCACATGGGACTGCATGGCAGGGATATGTTGTTTGGGAGTACGTGGCAGTGCTATGTTTTCTAGAACTTTTTGAGTACATGTCCTATCATAGTCCTTGTGGATCTTTCAAGGATATATGCTAGTCATTCCACAGTTCATCTCTTGGAGTCTTAGTCACCCAGGTCCACATACATGTTTGTAGCAATGCATAGTACCACCACCCTCTGTGTGCCACTGAGCAAGCATACTAACTACTTATTAACCAGGAGAAAATCTCCAAAGAAAGCTCCCAGATTTATACGAGTCTTGTGACTGTGACGTAGATTAGTGGTACAGCCTCTACCACTGTAGAACTCCACAACATAGTCATGGTTTAAGGTAGATAAAAAAATCTCCTGCTTTACAGTAGGATTTGAACATATGGCAATATTACTCCCAGAAGACATTGCAACTGTATCAGTCTGCCTAGAACCTCTGAGTAAATATACATTTTTTGTAAAGTGAGCATGACATTCCAGTTTTTGCCCTTACTAACCATACCTAGTATTTACCTACAACATAATACATATTGCTTGTCATGTCGTTTCTCCCCCCCCCCCCCCCCCCCTCAAATAAGAGCTTTATGCACTTGAAATCAGCATTCGTGAGAGGTTGGCATTTACTTCGTCTGCCAGTTCAGCTGGTCTGTCTACTGCATGGGTTCATGTCGTAGTTCGCGTACGGTCCACACATGATTACATGTATGCATGATAATGTAACTTTCACATATATACATGTACCATTGTAATTTGTAGTATAAATACATTTCTGCATAACACCATCATTCAGCATCTTTACGTTCATTGAGTGAATATGGCTTGTTTCGGTGGTACATGTAGTTCAGGAGTTGAGGCTCCGGACATTACAGAAAATTAGGGAAGATGGGGTTTTTGAGGGGTAACAGTAATCCGAAACACAAGTCAAGAGAACTTGCATCTGTCTGAGGATTATCACAGATAAAGTGAATATTATAGTGGTGGACACAGGGTTCGATTTCCTTTGTTTTGAATTGAGCTGAATGTCCACATTAGTGAGATGTGGTTTTGAGATGGAGTTGAGGAAAATGCTCCCCTTTCTAACAAGTGAACCCATACGTATCAAGATTTGAACTCTGTACAAAGGTTAGATTTTGTGCCAAACAACAGCATGAAAAAATTGTACCAGAATTTTGGACTGTACACTTTCAGTCTTTGTCAACAACATTTTGAAATTCAGGACTCCCTTTTATCTTTTGTGTTGTGAACAAAAGCTCACCTTCATACACCGTTCAATACATTTGAACTTTCATGGGAAGATTGACCTTTGACCCACATGCATGTGTAACACAGAGAAGGCTCTGGGAGAACAAACCATTGTAGTTTCAAAGCCTAGAATGTCCAGGTTGTAAGAAAGTTAACTAAAACGTCCATATACATGTAGATATTATCATTCGGCAATAGTACATTTGTATTCTTTGTATCGCCGAGGAAAATGCAAGGGACCTAAGTGGCCTCATTCAAGTTGAAAAACAAATAATGACAAAACCTTTAGCTCACAAGTATTTCCTTTCTTGCTGAAGACAAATAGTATAGTGGCACAAGTTATGATCTATGAAAACTAGTCAAATGATGATGGTTTTGATGTCATAACCACTTATTTTATACATGAATACTAGTTACAAGTAACAGTTACATATAGGGAAGGGAATATGTAGAGATACACTTATTTTATACACTGCCACTCTTTACTAGTTAAATAACCAATTAAGTGCAAGCTAGGGAAGGGACTTTGTAGCGTTACAGCACTACCATTCACGACTAGTTAACCAATGGAGTGACTGGAGTAGTCTGGATGCCATCGTGGTCTCTAACTGGAGGTAGAAATCGTAACGATATCGTATAGGAACTAGACTGCTGTGGAGGAACTGTGTGTAGCATTACATTTAGTTTATACACTGCCACTCATTACTAGTTAAATAACCAATCAGTACAAGCTAGGGAAGGGACTGTGTAGAGTTACATTTAGTTTATGTACTATCACTCACTACTACTACTACCGGTACTACTAAATAACCAATAGTGTGTTAACACATACACAAATTAATGAATTATAGACAAGAAAGCTGGACGTAAACACAAACATTTAAAAATATATTCAAATAAGGGATATTGAACATGAGTAACAAACAATGAATAAACACAGCAGTGGAATATGTCACAGAGATGGTATTGTTATCACCTTGACATGACACCAGATTGTAGTCCCTAGTATTGTTACCTAAATCATTGTAACAATACCTGACAGTAAGGAAAAGTATAAAGAGAGGCAATTAATGGATGATGGAGATGATAGTAATCTGGATGACTAGGCAGTGTTTGATATCTGTGCATGTCAAGTGAGAGATTTGGATATCCTTTGTTTGACAATCAAGTGATGAGATCATTTTACATCAAATACAGTGGTCAAGTGTTATCAGGTGTCAGCATACAAGAGTGAAAAAGTACAAATATTACAAATGTACCAGTAATTACAAATATGACTTGAATCTTTTACTACCGGTAGTTTTGTATGTTAGGTGGAACATTTTTTGTTTCCAATATCATGGCCTCGAAAATAGGGTAGGTACTGGTAGGTCTTAATTTTATTTTATTTGGTTTTATCTTTATAAATGTTTTTTAGTATTTGAAAAATATTGCTTCGATCCAAAAACAAGCAAAATATCAGTCAGAATACTCCTTCTGTGATAGTTTGATGTAATATGTAAGAGATCATTGGGGAAAGAAAACAGAAATGCATGAAGGTCAAGAACTTGAAGAAGACAAAGAATTTCTTATCGTTTTGTTTCACAAATGTAAAATATTTAACAAAATGTCTCTAATAATAGGGTCGGAGACTTAAACTAGGGTCAGTCGGGTCATCGGAAACACAATTTGTTTTTGTGGTCTTAGTGGGCTTTTTCTACAAGTTTTATGCAAGGTGTAGTAAGAATAATTTTAGAAGTTCATGTAAATGAAGTGTGAAATACAAATATAAATTAACATATAACAGAATTCAGAATCAATGTCATTAGGGGCAAACCTTTTCATTTCTGGGGCCAGGGGATTTTGGAAAAAAATATTGTGCTGGCCAAAAGTGTGGAAAAAATTTGATAAGGAGAGGGTATTGTTATCACCTTGACATGTTAAAATAACACCGGATAGCACTCTTTTAGTCAGTGAATTTCAAAATTTTCCCTCATATACCCACCCTCACTCTGCTTGTATTTATCTGTTGTATTTTGAGTCACATTTTACCTTGTGGGAGGGTATCCCATAAATGAAATGTTTTACTTCTTATTGGAATTCATACATTCATTCATCTATTTATTCCTCACTTTCTGTTATTGTACTTGTTAAGATGTAATGGTGACTTATAAGTCCATAGGGCTGGGCAACTCGTTAAAGTTGCAGGTCACAATAATAAATAAAATACTACTACTACCGGTACTACTACTACTACTACTACTACTACTACTACTACTACTACTACTACTACTACTATCACTACTACTACTACTACTATTACTACTACTACTACTACTACTACTACATACAATGAGTTGTTTGATCTACTGTCCAATGATACCAGACTTCCCCACTTTCAGTACTCAGTTCACTCCATATAATATTACAAGTTACAGCAAGAAGAAATCCTGTAAAAATCAAACAGTTTTCGAATATATATTTCACCATTATAATTGAATAATCTAATCAGCTGATTTCAACCAAACTTGGCGCTAATGTCAGGTATAGTAGTCCACATATGCATGTGTAGTAATTTGTTTCATGACCTTTGCAATAACGAGTGAATGGTCCAATTTTGGTATAAAACATTCAGTATATAAATTAGTGACTGGAAATGTTGTTGTTGTTTGGGGGGGGGGGGGGACTATGTCTTCAATGATGACTTGTTTAAATAATCTGTTACCAATAACTGCAGATTTCATTTCCTAGATATGTCAACTTGCCTTTTCTTTCATGTTATTATGACAAGCTTTGTGTGGGAGTCCCGCAATTAGCTGATAATTTGAGTGGATATTTGACAGGCAAAACCTTGACTTCTGTTATATACATTTTGTATGATGGATGAGTCCCATTACTTCTTTACACAGATATATAGTAGTGATATGACAACGTGTAACTCATATCATTTGTAGGATCCTATTTCAGTTAGTTGCCCGGAAAACTTAATGTGATTAAATTTGTTGACATCTGAGTCTTCTGATAAAATATTATTTTCTTGTCCATGCAGGGAAAATACGTAATTGTAGCTCAATAATACATTTATGTTTGAAGATAGTGTGACTGCTATCCTGTTGTATTTCACATCAGCTTTCTGTACAACATGATATGCAGCTTACTATTTTGTTCTTTTCTTGTGTAAGATGGCCTGTTTATGGCATTTACGGTATATTCTGTTTAATTTCTCATACCGTGCTTGTGACTAGAATTGCAGACCACTGATAATGTGGTTTGAAAATCTCCACGCTTAATTGCCCAATCAGATTATTCACCAGCTAGCAAGTTGTCGTATATGATCCTTCAAATGAAGTGATATGCAGACGACCATGTTCAGCTGAGATGGACAAGGTTCTGTATGTGCAAAGGGGTCAGGGTTCAATCAAGGTCATTCTTCCAATTCAATAAATGTCAAACTTCTCATGCACCTAATCAAATTTTTTCGAAGTATAGTGTTAAATATGACGCGGAATAGATATTGAATCTAATCTGTCCAATTTAATATAAAAAGGAATAGCTTAGAGGGTCTTAGTGGTGTATGGCATGCTTAGGGGGTCAAGTGATGTGGTGGATGGCATGAGATTGTTGTTGATACACAAAATCAAGGGATAAAAAAATGTGACAGTATTGTGCTATTGCAAAAAAAGAGGATGAAGTTAATTGCGACACAAGAGTAATGCAAGGCCTCGACGTTGTTGCCATATTTTTGAAGATGACATGAATTTATTGACTGCATGACATGCAAAGTGAATTGTGGTCATTTTACGTTAGATTTGAAAGACGAAAGTTCATCTTTTATTGTGAGTTGCATTGCTGTCATTATTTTGGACAGGATGTGTCGAATTTAAATTGCCTGTTGATTTTCAATATTAGTTGCTGCAATTAATTGCAAGCACCCCATTTGTCATGTAACCTAATCTAATAATTATATTTGGCATATGAGAAGTTTGATGTTTATTTTGGACCTAAGCTAACGCAGACATTTCACTTGTGGTTGAATTTGGCTGTGTTCTGTTTGGCTTATGGCTTTGTATTCAAACCTAAAATTTATAGTATTATATAAACCTTAGATTTATATAGCGATGGTTCAACCTCACTTTGATACACCCAATTCCATCTATCCTTTTGTGATTGGCTAGTCCTGTCAACTGACAGTGACGGACTACATGTATATGTTTATGTCGCACAGTTCCACTGTCTTTGTTGAATCAGATTACATGATGATGCCACTGACATCTGACACACCTGTAGATTTGAAACCCAGTAAGAATTGTTTTCTGACTGACCACCATTAAAGTAAAATATTGAAAGCAAAAGTCGAAGTCTAATACATGTAGCCCAAATGAACTACAAGTGAAGGTTCAAGGCTATACCTGAGCAGAATTTATTATTTCATGTAGAATGTACTTACAATGCTGGGGATGGTATGTGGGTAAAGTTTACTTGAGTTCCCCTGTCACTTTACCATGGTTCCCCACCAGTGTGTGTGCTAAGGGCAGTAAGTACATGTAGGTTAACATGTGAATTCTCTTGTCACTTTACCAGGATTTCCCACCAATGTGTTTGCTAAGAGCTGTGAGCTAATTAAACTGCCAGAGTTCCACAGTCATTTTACAAGATTTTCCTACCATATTAGTTTTTCCAAAGGAAGAAGGTAACATCAACCTGAGTTCCCCAGTCACTTTAATTAACAGTGTTACGGACCAAAATCATGGTAGAGTATGGAAATCTACCCAACTTCCCTCTTTCTGTTTAATACCAGGGTTATCCAACCTTAGTAAAACTGAATCACTTTAGTTCATTGGTGGTAATTGGATTGTAGCAGGAAACAAATCTAATAGTATATGTTCTACATGTATGCCAATGTTGTAAACCACAGGCGTCTTTATGGCACAAATGTACCTGCCAAGTTTAACAGAAATGTGTGCTGTGGCTTATGAAAATGGCTCTCTGTAGGCCATTGCAACTATCAGAGGTCGTAAATTCCCGAACAGTTTTGAAAAAGGTACCATCATCTTAAATAGACCACAAATAGCCTGTTCAGACTACGAATTTTGTGTAGGGCCAGGCCATGGCCAGGTCCTGGTCTGGGACAAAAAAACAGGTGTGAACGGTTTAGCCAGGGCCTGGCCCGGACAAGATTTGGTCCCAGACGAGAAGGTGGTTCAGGCCCTGGCCTGGGCCGGGCCTGGTCTTGTCCCAGAGCAAAAACGTCCGTGTGAATGCAGACCTTGTCCCAGATGACGCCCTCTCATGTTGACCTACAGTATATGTTGACCTTTTTACTATTGTCTAAGCGTGTCATCATTACTAATCTTCCCACCAACTCTCACTGCGTGGACGTGACCAAATCGTTCGATTCACAGTGTCCGTCAAAGGAACACATGCAATCATGGATAGTAAGAAGGCGTGCGATCTTGAACTGTGACGCTGGAAACGCCTCAAAACGTGTCGAAAATGGCGATGCACTCCATATTGTTCAGCTGCTTGATGCACCGCCTCATCCTGATATCTTTGTAGACTACTTCGAAATCTCCTGCGTGTCAACATTTGTCTCCAAAAGCGCAAAAAACGTAAAATAAGCAGGAACATTACAAACATCTTTCTGTTATCGAAGTCAGCCATATTTAACAATAGTAGTGTTGATGTGACTGAGGGCGCTGTTTTTGTCCTAGACTCGATGACGACAAATATGCAATCTGAACGCAGACCAAAAGTTAACACCTGATTAATTTGTTTACTGGGACCAGGCCGTGGCAAGGTTTTTTACATATGTGAACACCCTTAAAATGTACATTGTTTTAGGTTTATTTGATATGCAGATAAGAAAGCAACTTTTCGTCTAAAATCTGGAAATTGAAAAGTGTGATTAAATAAAAGAGTAAGGGAAAAATAATTGATTTTCGGAGGAATACATTTTTGTAGATTGGTTTGTTATACACATGTATGTAACCATGTGTTTTTTTCTACTTACCTGTAGAGTGTAATTATCTATATCAGAATTGATGCATAGCTCCCATGGGCTTGCATAAAACAAGAACAGCATTCATGGGTTTGCCTCTGTTTTACTGGTCAATTTATATTTATTCTCAAATATAGCCTAATGTCTTCACCTACTTTTGTGTTCTCCCAGAGGGCGAATAAACCATATCTTTATGTATAATCATTGTCAATAAACAGTTGACAAGACCGGAATAAAATTTGTCTTTTTTAAAAGAGATGAAAATTACATCTAGATAATGTTAGTATGTGTAGACTATATTTAGATATGGCTGGAAGGTTTGACATTAAAGTACATACATCCATAATAGCAATTTTGTAAAGAATCGTACTGAACAGGTGGTAGCACGGTGTATGTTCATCATGGAAGTGCTGTGATTCATACATACAAGTTCTCTTCTCTACTTTTTATTGGGGAAACATTGGATCATTCTGTCAGATCCAGTTTTGACACCAAGAAGTGATTTGTAAGAAATACGTTTCCCAATCAAATGTGGAAAAAGAGAACTTGTGTACGAAACAGATGATATTGTCAGAACGAGGGAATTTGGCTAAATTTTTTAGGTATTATTGCTGTTGTTTCAAGTATCTAGTCAGCATTTATGGTTCTGTACAGTCTGTATGCTTTCCATTCTGGCTAAATAAATATGACTGAACCTAGAGATTTTCACTACAGACTCATTTTAGTGAAAATGTGAGGAGAGTAGTGACTTACCAGGGATGAGTGGGGGTGGGTGGGTGTGTGTATGTGTGGAAGGGAGGTTAAATATCTTTTTGTACATAAACACATTTGACAAGACTTACTGATTTGTAAGAATTAGTCTTTAGAAACTAGGTGAAGACTTTAAAATGGCGTAATTTTATAATCAGGTGAAGATACATGTGTGTGGTTGTAAATTATATCTAAACATATGCATTATGGAGAAAAGTACAAATACAAGAGAATATGATGTTTTTGGGATGAAGAAAATAAAATTGTCCTCATAGGTTATGTACATGTACAATACAGCTGTCTCGTAGCTATTATCATTGCTGTTAATGTAACAAAATGTGTAGGAAAATTGATGAATATATCATCATTTTTTCTCCCTTGCTAAGTATGATATTGGACTGTAAGATTCATTACTGTGGGGTCTCTGCATCACTCATTCACTTACAACTGTTGCAACTGTTGTGATAAAGAATCTTTGTCTAAAATATCATATGTGAAATTTTACAAAATTGTGTGAGAGAGAATGAATAACATTATACTTCTTTTTACCCCTTGTAGAGTATTACATGTAATACAATGTAGATAAAGAGTGACAGCCTTGTTCCAATACATACTGACTGTACATGATTTCTGAATAGTAAGAGATGACGTACTTTACTGACAACACCAGTGGGAAGCACTGAAAGTAGACATGCAGGGACACTCAGTGCACACCATGGAATGCACTTTACATGGTATTTTAAAAGAAAAATGACAAGCTTACAAGAAGTACATGGATCTAAAGAATGTTGTCTTTTATATTACAGGGAGTGAAGAAGAAGAACCTAAAGGCAGCTTATACCAACCGCTTAGTTTAATAGACCTAGCTGCCAAAGCGACCTCATTGTTTTATACCTGTGATGTATTGGAGTCACAGAATCTAGCTTTTGATGATGAATTGTGGAAAAAGGTAGAGTTGAATTATATGCAAGTTAAGCCTCTTTTGGTTGAAGGGTACATGTAGATGTCTTTGACTCCTGTCCTAACATGTATATACTTGTATTCTGGTTCCTTACACGAGTTCTAGTGGTGGCTTTATTACATGTACCATGTTTGTTTGACTACCACCCTACTATTTTAGTATAATTTTGACAACCTGCACTACCAGGGAGGGCACCATCATGATATGCCTTCAAGGGAAATACTAAGTAACTACATTTGGTGTACATGTATAAAAAACTGTAGATGCTCTCAAAGTCATCGCACTATAAAGTACAAGATAGAGAGGTGACTGCATATATCACACTTACCATTCACTACTAGTCAACCTATAGAGAATTAAGACTGACAGCTTGACAGAAAGAACCGTTCTTTTTAGCTCTTGAGAGTAGGTTTACTAAGACTAGTAGGATAGGGATTGTAAGAGACAGCCTTGTCATGTCTTATTTGTCACACATACATGTTTACCCTATAAAGCCTAAAGCTTTACTTGTGTTATTTCCACACAGACAAACCCACAACAAATATTTCATTTTCATCATTTTATTGATTTATTTCATTTATTTTACTTTGACATCAGTCAGGCAGTCCACACTGGTGACGAACACCTATAAACTTGGACCCCAAAACAATTTACATAGAAATAAAAAACAACTGCCAAAAACTACAGTTACAATGCACACTAAATGGAAACACCTAAAAGTAGATTAAATAACACTTTGTACAATGACAAACTGACACCCAGGTGCAGGGATTTTGTACAATGACAAACAGACACCCAGGTACAAGGATTTTGTACAATGACAAACTGACACCCAGGTACAGAGATTTTGTACGATGACAAACTGACACCCAGGTACAGAGATTTTGTACAATGACAAACTGACACCCAGGTGCAGGGATTTTATACAATGACAGACTGACACCCAGGTACAGGGATTTTGTACAATGACAAACTGACACCCAGGTACAGGGATTTTGTACAATGACAAACTGACACCCAGGTACAGGGATTTTGTACAATGACAAACTGACACCCAGGTACAGGGATTTTGTACAATGACAGACTGACACCCAGGTACAGGGATTTTGTACAATGACAGACTGACACCCAGGTACAGGGATTTTCATGATTAAACTTGTTCACAAGTAGCTCATGGTAATGGTTTGCAATCAGAGTATTTACATTCTTCAAATGCTCGTTTTTAATGACAAGTGAAATATCAAATGACAAGGAGTTCCAAATAGAATAAATACTGTTAAAAGTAAAATATCTAAAGTTTTCAGTGTTAAAATACGGAACTTTCATTGTTCGGATGTATTTGTGCCTAAAAGAAATATATTTATCTACGTTGACATCATATTTACCATTCACACTATTTACAATAAACTTGACATCAATCAATCCCTTTCTGTAAGAAAGTGAAAGCAGATCCAAGCTTAGAAGACAATGTTTATATATGATATGACCACTAGCACTACTCGTGGTGAAAGATACAAAATGGCTACCAGTGGTACTTTGTGTGACATAAACTTACGTCATTACGTATTCCAATTCAGCTTAGTTTTATTACGATATCATCACCTTACTCGCCTTACAGAACACCCTCACTAACAACGCAAAGAAAATACCAAAGAATATTCCAAAGAATATTCCACAAAATAAACACATATAACATAAAATATCAACACTGCACTGAACAAAGACAACAGGGTGACATCATAACTAATGTGACCTCACCCACATATCATTAGTTTCTTTAAGAATTTCATACGACTACAGATTATTGTGTTATTTATCAATTTATGGAAAGAATGTTATCTACATCAGTCATACAGCTCATTATAACAGGTCAAATAAATATAGTATTTCAGAATCCTTTTTTATACGGATGTGCCTTTTGATGAAAAAAAAGCTTCCTTCATTATAGTGTATCTGATTAGTGTTGGAATACTCTGATTCTTGTCGCCTGAAATAGAATTTTTCCGCTTAGGCACGTCACAAAAATAATGATCATTTGATTTCTTGGTTGATATCATGACTTCTGCTTGATGTACTATATAGTCATGTGCAATGGGTAACACTGAAGTAAAGCACTCTCTCTATGTGCTACACATTTATAGCATTCATATCAAGTGTAAAAGTACACTGTTTCAAGTGGTTTATTTACAAGCCTAGCGTGTAATGTGGGCAATTAGCAAATGAAACAGTATACTTGATATGGATGCTGTTAGCTATTGTGGTATATTCAGAAAATGCTTTACTTTGGTGTTATACATGTGTGTGTCAGACATTAGATTTCACTTGTGCACATTGCCATTGGCAGTATTTTTACTGTTGTGTCATTTTTACTCTTGACAGATTGCTTTCTGGGCGTTTCCAAGAGATGAAGCCGAAGTCAAGTTATATTTCAAACTTGTCAATACAGATGAACAAGCCTGGACTACTGCCTGTAAATTTATAGAAAAGGACAAACTGTCCGATGTAATTCAAGTTGGTGAGTGCTGACAATTTGGAAATGAAAATTTATCTGTGTAGCTTGATATTTATTAAGGCTGGTCAAAGAACAGAGATTGCTCTATAAGTTTCATTTGTGGGCTGGGCTATGGATCTGAAGAAAGAATGGCCATAAATCAGTACCGTTTCTTTGGAATTAATCATAAGACCTCTGTATGTAACGTTCCCACCCAATACCTATGTTTGTTTGTTTGTTTCATTAACAAAAGACAGATTTGAAGATCATCTCTATCAAAGTTTCCCCTTTAAAAATTTTTAAAAATGAAGAGAAGATCATGCATGAGAGAGAGGGGGGAGGGAGGGAGGGATAGAGAGAGAGAGGGAGGGAGGAGAGAGAGAGAGAGAGAGAGAGAGAGAGAGAGAGAGAGAGAGAGAGAGAGAGAGAGAGAGAGAGAGAGAGAGAGAGAGAGAGAGAGAGAGAGAGAGAGAGAGAGAGAGAGAGAGAGAGAGAGAGAGAGAGAGAGAGAGAGAGAGAGAGAGAGAGAGAGAGAGAGAGAGAGAGAGAGAGAGAGGGGGGGGGGAGAGGGGGGATGGAGGGGAGAGTTAGAGAGATAGAGACAGACAGACATAGGTGGGGTGGGGTGGAGAGACAGAGACAGACAGACACAGATGAAGTGGGGTAGGTGTGGATGGGCATTTATTTGCAGAGCATGACTACAACAGTGAATTCCTGTTTTAGTCCTTTTGTTTGTTTGTCTGTCTGTCTGTCTGAAATATCCAAGTAACACAGTTTCTGACAATGTGAATGAATTTCTAATTTGGATATTTACTGTAACTGACTTTATTCACATGTTCAAACCTGTCGTCATTATGTATCTGTGTTGTATGTTGACCTCATTCAGGAATTGAAGGCAGGCATCGATTATTTATTTGGCATGTGTAGAAGGGTTTCCTTAACAATTTACATTGTAAAACTTAACTGGTTTAAGTGTTATTCCTTCACGGCATATAGTAATAAAGGCAATATTACAGCATCATGAATAACTCCATGAGATAGCATGAACACCAGGTGAAAGGTCAGGGTTGAAAGGTTATCTCCAATACCCAACTGTTGTGATAGTGGACACAATTTGACTTCCCATGTCTAAAGTTAAATGACAACCAATAGCCATTTTATGCTTTATGATTTTCTCTCTGAATACAGGACATAGTTGTAGTGATAAGATTGAAAATAAAATAATTTATAATGTGTTATGATGTTTTTGCTGACTTGGCTGTTTTAGCTAAAAATGGCCCAACACTCATCTGCTCATAGTCTGTGTAGAGTATAATATGCCAAAGCTGGTCCATATGAATATATGGTTATTAGCCAGTCATATTTTGCATCGTTTTGGAAAATTAAGTGCAGCTGATTTCTTTCAACAAGGATGACACTTTACATTATAAATATGCCAGTGATTATCATTCCTTCTCGTATTGATTTATTATTTGATGGGTACATATTTCAGTGGTGATAATTTATACATGTTTTTAATACAATTTCTTTGTTTAGGTTTTATGGTGACTGCATGTGTTAGTGATGGCCGTCCATATCAAGTGGCACTTACCTTTGAACGATGTAAGATAGTTTCTTCAACATGTTCTGGATGTGTCAAGCAACTTTGGTGCTCTCATATTCTTGCCACTGTTATGTTTAGAATACGTAATATTGAGGAGGTATGTACTACTTATGTGTATATGATCCCACAAAATCAATATTAGTTTTCACATTATAATGCTCCAAGTATGATTCCATGGACTAATACAAATGCGAGCTGCAGATGTGTGTTTATAGTCTGCAGAATCATACGAGGAGTAGGACGTAAAACTAACATTGATTTCGTGGGATTATATTTTACTACATAATTAAGACAATCCATATAATTTTTCTACAATTTTGAATCAAACTTTATGGATACTGTAACGTTTTGTTGCACTGTATTCTCCATCATGCATCAAAAATGGCGTCACTCATGTAATCCTGTGACTTTCATTCGTCACCCGTCGTGAAATCAAGTTTATGATCGACAGGTCATGTTGTACTATGGTTCCTCAGCCAAAATTATTGGACATAGCTTTGCAATATAAAATCAAATTAATTTTCAAAATGGAAGTAAAACTTATCTGCATTTGTTTTGTCATTTACATTCATATGTCATATTTTGAGATATGTTCAGTGTTTGAGCTGGACTTAAACTAAGGTACCGACAGCTACACATACAAATTGTCATCGATCTTTGACATTTTGACAATAGAATTAAAAGTAGCTCTGCATATCATATCAGACTCATGCCACCAACCCAAGGATGTGTGTAATGCAATGTGTAGATTTTACCAGTTTTGAAAGCATTTTGTGAATACAAAAATGTGATCACAGTGTAGAATGGCAGGAACAAATCATTCTGAACAGTTGAGTGAAAACAGTTAAGTAGAACAGTGGTGATTCAGGCTTTTGATCTTCCCTGTTTGATGTCACACAGGTGAAGATTTGCACATAATTATGTGATAATAATTTGGAACTCCAGAAGCTCTTTTACATGCATACTTTTATTGTTTTAATTCACATACTGCAGTTGGCATCTATAATGAAATTTTACCCTCCATTTTCCCTAATCTGGGTATCCTTACATGTTGATTCCTTTGCCATTGGCTGGAAAACAGGTAACCAGGGTAACCAGAATATGGCATATGCATGAAGGTCATATAAATTGTGGTAGTAATGTAATTAAAATGGTGTAAACAAAATGCAATGGCAGTGCTTCCTGGCAGCCAGTCAAATACAAAGGATAGCTACCTCCCAGTTGCCACCACAGAATTTTGAATGTATGTCTTGTACAGAGCTACATCATGATAAACCCTAAACCTGCCACAGTCATTATCTGTTCCATGAACTTGACCTGATGAGGGAAGAATCTGATCAAGTCAAAGAGTGTCATTGTCATTTTGAAAAGGGGAAACACACAGTCTGTTGAAATATGTCTATGTGTAAAAAATCATGATTTGTTTGTTTGTTTGTTTGTTTGAAGGTTATAATCCATGCTCCAATGACAGAGTGTCTGTCAGCGTTATCACGAGATCAATTACAAAAACTTATACAGTATCACGTAGCTGAGGATCCTGGATTAGTCTTGGGTAAACTTTTCAAACATTTTGGTAAGTTGAATGAATTGTGTCTTGAAATTAATATATAATATAACCCATGATGTGTGATAGCCAGTGTGGCATACTCTGGGTATTTGTCTGAGTGCTTGCAGTGTTGATGTTTTCTACTCATAGTATAGCCCCCCCCCAAAAAAAAAAAACAAAAAAACAAAAAAAAAAAACACAACAAAAAACAAAAAACAAAAAAAAAAAAAAAAAAAAAAAAAAAAAAAAACACCAAACAAACAAAAAAAAAAAAAAAAACCCCCCAATACCCTGAGTACCAATTTTGACGCTCACCTATCATTAAGTTGTGTTATTTTGAAACTACAAATTTCATAAAAAATTGTTCACATGATTTTTCAGCACAACCGAACACTGTGTTAGTTCAGTAGTGTGTGCATGTGTGTGTGTGTGTGTGTGTGTGTGTGTGTGTGTGTGTGTGTGTGTGCGTGTTTCTTTAAAAATTCTGTATTTTAACCGCTATATATCTGTCATTTGGTAGATTTATGAGTCTTTTTCCTGCCTACTTTTCACATTTATACAGACTACTTTTAAAATTAGCCACATCCCAGTGTTCATCATGCAATGCTTACACTTTTCTGTGAATGATTTGCCACGACTTTCATACTGTTCTTTCTCTCTTCCACTATCTCTGTTCCCAACAGTAGATACACCTACTAGTATTCTTCCAAGTGTTTTTTTTTCACTAGTTTTTTATTGTATTGTAGTTGTGTATTATTCCACTTAAAGAATTTGTAAGAGCTTTCATTTTAAAGGGGCACAAGCTGAGTTTATACGTGTTCAGGTGTAGTTTTTACTGCATATTTAAAGGTACTGGCAGTATTTTACTTACTGAAACACACTTAACCATCACTTACAATTGACTGAAATCAAACCTGGTTTTCAAATATAACCCATAAATGATCGATGTTGTAATTTATCAAAATATGTTTGGGAAATCTCGAGTATGCAATAAACTGTTCTAACAATTCCAGAAGACAGTCGTATATTATAGAAGACATGCATTATATCATTATACTGGAATGTGGTTTTAATTAAGTATTTTCTCTTGAGTATTTAAAAGCTTATAAACTCAGCTTGTGCTATTGTAAATTTCATCTAGTGAAATAAATACAATGAATGTGACTGTGGGTTTTTTTTTTTTTTTGTAGATGATGTAAGAGATGTCCAATCTGACATGTACCAAACAGAAGCCTTGCCCGACCCTACTATTGGTCTAGCAGAGGGTATATCTAACACGTGGCAGAGAACTATAGAAATACTGGAGAAGAAAACCATCACAGAGTTGAAGAGGGCTAGTATTCTACATGATAATAGGTGAAGTATTGAAGTAGTGAAGTCATGAATTTCACTGATTGTTTATATAAATGTAAAAAAATCTGATTTGTTAGGAATGATAGAAAACGTGCAAGACATCTGTTTCCAGTATGGTTAATTACCATCATAATTATTTCATTTTATACATGTAATATTGCCATGATATCAGATAGGAACAACAGTGATACTTGCCAGGTGGGTGAAGCATGTATTAGCCATGAGAAATATGCAATAATATGACAGAACCCCATGACTTTTGAGTACAAGTTTCATATACAGGGTATTTGCACAAGTACTTACATTGGTTTCTGCAGGTGTACTTTCACAAGTGTAGTGAATGAAAGTACAGCATAAAACGCTGAAAGCTTGAGTGCAAGTACCTTATGAGTACCCACACTGGCACTCACACAGCATGGGGCTTTGTAATTATTACATATTATTAACCAAAACAGCAAATATATTGTATTAAAAAATCATACTATGTGGTCATATGCTTTCATGTACAAGGAACGATTGTGTCATCATTTACATATCATTTGCATAAATGTATGTAGTCATGTTTCATGTATTGCACTGCAGTGAAAATACCACTAGTATGTGCGCACACCGGTGCAAGTAATCCCTGGCATATGTTTAATAATGTATATTACTGGATATTTGCATGTGTAATCTGCCCACATGAGAACCAGATGGTATTCCACCCAACGTGAGAAGAGCTGACTACATTCCGATCCAAAGGAACAGACACTCATATTGGGTGGACTGTAATATAAATTATACATATTAATACACATATCACATAATTTCAAAACATTCTAAATATTTTCCAATCTCATTGCAGATTTTGTTACCATGGTCCTGGTCAGATACCAGCTGGCTGTGAGAAGAGTACTCTATATCAACACATCAAAAGAATACGAGAGTTGATGGCCAGACGAGACGTCAAAGCTAGTCAGGTGTTAATGGTCATTGCAAAAGCTACAGTCAAAGGTAGGTTTAAGTAGACACCCATATATATCTAAAATTACTTGTGTATAGAAGTAAACCTTTGTTCAAAATACATACAGTACAAAGAAAATTAGTACTGTAAATTATCTGACTGAGTAGTTATAAGTCCTAAGTGTTTGTTACCTTCAGAGAAATAGCCATCTAATACATATTCTTGTCTGCTAAGACCCATGATCAACAATGAAGCACTGTTAGAACAACAAAAGTGAAAAAGAGTTTCAGTTTCTTCGCAAGTGCGCAAACTTTTTGTGAAATCATGAAATGACTCTCCAGAACCCAAACTTTATACAAAATACCTTTATTTTCTGGAGTTGCGTTCTCCTTTAAGTATGTCACTTTGTAGAAGTATTTTGTCATCATGTACGTTTTATTTTCCTCTGCAGTAATGAAAGAAAATCAACAAGAACGATATGAAGCTCCAGACTTGGATAGATTTTGTCATGATGTTGAAAGACTAATGAGAGCATGTGTTTTGAATCCAGGGTTGATGTCATTACAACCACTCAAAAACATGCAGGCATTCCTACTTAAATTATACAGGTAAGTTACAACCAATCCAATGCATGCAGGCATACCTACATAAGTTAGAGATAAGTTACAAGTGCACTCAACAAAGACAACATTTACCATCATATATGTCCAGTTATAAATTCTATTCAAATATAATACAGGTCAAACATACTTTCAAATGTAATTGTCATACCCGTAAGACTTTTGTCACCATGATTTTGAAAACTTGGTATTTTGTGTCATGTGTAAAGCTCCATAGAGAATGTTATTTTGAAAGTGTCTTGGTAGCAGTTCTGTGTATACACAGGAACATATTTAGAAGCAATGCTTGGCAAAGTATTGTATGATACAAAAAAATAAATTATGGTCAAGTTGAAGGTTATTGCTTAAATGCTTTCTGTTCATCAATAAATTCATTATCGGGTATATTTACTTACATCAATGCCCTTGGTATTTTCAAGTTTATGTTTGACTTTCCATATCAATTGAACATTTCATTTTAAAATATATGTTATACAAAGTGAAATGATGGGCGTTGGTGTTTTCCGTTCCAGTTGATCACTAAATATGTCCAGTATAGTAGATAACTGAGTGTGTCCCTTGAATGTGGTAAAGAGTGAAAATAAATATTGAAGTTTGATAATGTATGTTGTTTTTCTCAAGTCCATGGATGTTAGATCTTGTGAGCTGACAGACATAGACATTTAATTCAAGTATCTGTCCCTGTATGATCTTTCTGCTATCTTTAATATTTGACTTTGACCTTGATTTTTTTGGGGTCGAAATTAAAAAATAAACAAATCTATTTCATCCATTAGTCACACAGAAATAAAATTCAGGGGAAGGGGCTGTGTTTCCTATGAAGACTTGTTTGTGCATAGATTGCACCAATCGTTGTCTTTCATGTCTATTGATGTTAATTAAACCCCCATGTTTATATCCCATGGTTCTGGACTACTACTCATCAGTGGAGCCATAAATATTAAATAACAATACTTTTGTTCAGGATAAACTTTTCTTTTGTTCTGTCAGCCAAATTTTAATTATAGTTGATACTTGTAAATAAGTTATCCAGTCAGCTGTTGTTGACACCTTTTACGACAGATTATAGAAATATGACATCTTGTGAAGTATTACGCCCAGAATAAACTTCAAACTTCTCATGCACCTAATATAATTGTGTTGAAGTCAACATGCAAAACATTAAATATATCCACTACAAATGTTGTTGACACTTTTTACAACTGTTACAGATGAATATAGGAATATGATAGCTTGTATTATACCATCCAAGCTGAACAAAAAATATGGAATATATGCTCTGGTTGTTCTACGTCACCACAATGCATGTCTATGTCGCGACAACACGTGTCTACATCACTGGTTCTGCTGTGTTCGAAATATGAGTCAAAACATTCAAAATTGCCATTACTTTCCCCAATTTTTCTTTGATATTACTTTCACTGGTATGATTATGTTATTCTCCAATATTTTTCTTCATTTAGCCGAAAAATACTTGTGACCTAAGGGTTGTCACTATTCCTCTAGCGACTCGCAGTGAGTGACAAAGGCCCCTTAGGTCACTCATATTTTCCTTCTAAATGTAAAGTATGTGGTGAGACTTATTTTCATGGAAGAAGTTTTTGCACATATTCAGCTAAACGAATCCTAATTCTTTTAAATTGTCCTTTTACAGGGACAGTGGTGGACTGAAATCTAATGTAGTAAGGCACAGCCAATGGGTGGAACTCCCCAGTGTTATACCAGTTCTAAAGTCCAAAGATTACATAGCAAGCATACTACAGGGTGAACAACCTCAGGAATTTGATTCTAGCCCCAGTCTTAGTGGTTCTGAACTTGAAGACTTACTTGGCCTTGATGTTGGACCTGACCATGCAAGTTCTAGTCCTGGTGGGAGTAATAGCAATAATGAGAATAGCAATCAACAGCCCACTGGGTATTTGTTCAAAGAAGCTCTTTGCCTAGCTACACTTAGAATTCACAATAAAGACCTCAGACCTGGGTAAGTTCTTGATAAAATGTGTGTGTGTGTAAGATTGAGGTAGCCCTGTCTACTGTGATTCTTTTGAATATTCCAATATATGTGACAGGTAGATCGTTTTACTTCATCAAACATCACTTGTTATGAAAATATTGGAATCTTTGCAGCACTTGATTTACTCACTCATCTGAGAATTTTCAGAAGTACCTGTTTTTATTGACATAGCCTAAACTCTACAGTTGTGCTAAAACTCCATTGGCACTGTTTTTCAGTGGGTTTCTTGCAGTTCATGTCGTACAGTACAGTACAGTACAGTACAGTACAGTACAGTACAGTACAGTACAGACCAACACAACACAACACAACACAACACAACACAACACAACACAACACAACACAACACAACACAACACAACACTACACAATGCAATTTTATTTATCCTTTTCAGGAAATTTTGCTGTCTGCCAATAAAACAACTTAATAAAATGTAAGACACGTCCAAACATATACATACATATACAGAACAAAAGAATAACAAGTGTATTCCAAGCCAATAATTAACCATGTTTCTTTTTTCTTTTATCAGTGGTCCAGAGTATAAGTTGTTGAGTTTTAGTGTGACACTTGCTATGTTAGAAACGTTGCTACTCCATGGCTATGTAAGAGCTGCTACCAAACTAGCAGTTAAACAATTAGGTGTTCTCTTGAACTCGGTTATCAGACAACAGGTGAGTCCAGTATCAACAATGATTGCTAGTACCCTCTAGGGTGGAATACAATGATTGTTAGTACCCTCTAGGGTAGAATACAATGATTGCTAGTACCCCTTAGAATGGAATACAATGATTGCTAGTACCCTCTAGGATGGAATACAATGATTGCTAGTACCCCTTAGGATGGAATACAATGATTGCTAGTACCCCTTAGAATGGAATACAATGATTGCTAGTACCCTCTAGGATGGAATACAATGATTGCTAGTACCCTCTAGGGTAGAATACAATGATTGCTAGTACCCCTTAGGATGGAATACAATGATTGCTAGTACCCTCTAAGATGGAATACAATGATTGCTAGTACCCTCTAGGATGGAATATATTGAGTGCTAGTGCCCTCTAGGGTGGAACACGATTGCTAGTACCCTCCAGGATGGAATACAATGATTGCTAGTACCCTCTAGGGTGGAATACAATGATTGCTAGTACCCTCTAGGGTGGAATACAATGATTGCTAGTACCCTCTAGGGTAGAATACAATGATTGCTAGTACCCTCTAGGGTAGAATACAATGATTGCTAGTACCCCTTGGAATGGGATACAATGATTGCTAGTACCCTCTAGGGTAGAATACAATGATTGCTAGTACCCTCTAGGGTGGAATACAATGATTGCTAGTACCCTCTAGGGTAGAATACAATGATTGCTAGTACCCTCTAGGGTAGAATACAATGATTGCTAGTACCCCTTAGGATGGAATACAATGATTGCTAGTACCCCTTGGAATGGGATACAATGATTGCTAGTACCCTCTAAGATGGAATACAATGATTGCTAGTACCCTCTAGGATGGAATATATTGAGTGCTAGTGCCCTCTAGGGTGGAACACGATTGCTAGTACCCTCCAGGATGGAATACAATGATTGCTAGTACCTTCTAGGATGGAATACAATGATTGCTAGTACCCTCTAGGGTAGAATACAATGATTGCTAGTACCCCTTAGGATGGAATACAATGATTGCTAGTACCCCTTAGAATGGGATACAATGATTGCTAGTACCCTCTAGGATGGAATATATTGAGTGCTAGTGCCCTCTAGGGTGGAACACGATTACTAGTACCCTCTAGGATGGAATACAATGATTGCTAGTACCCCTTAGAATGGGATACAATGATTGCTAGTACCCTCTAGGATGGAATATATTGAGTGCTAGTACCCTCTAGGATGGAATACAATGATTGCTAGTACCCTCTAGGATGGAATACAATGATTGCTAGTACCCCTTAGAATGGAATACAATGATTGCTAGTTCCCTCTAGGGTGGAATACAATGATTGCTAGTACCCCCTATGGTGGAATACAAAAAAATGTATAATACTTCTGTAAACATACTTATTTTGGTGCGTGGAAATTTGGTGGAATGACAATTTAGGATATGTTAGGTGCACTTTAATTAGGTGAACAGTGCAAGAAGAAAGTAGACACTACTTGTAAATAACTTATCTTGTCGGCCTGTCTTATTTAGTGCAACTGTTGTTGACATCTTACACACCAGCTGAATACAGAAATATGACTTGTAAAGTATGTTAGCAGGACTTATTTCCATGGTAAAAGCATTTGTTTGTATTCAGCTAAAATACATCAAGCACCAAAAACATACCGGTATTACTACAGAATGAGTGATGTGTCAGTGATATGGTTTACGAACATCAAATACAAATAAGTAACATTGTCACACATGTAACCACTGTACTAAAAATTATACCAAATATATTCCGGACTAATTTTGAAAACCCACTAGCTTTCAGAAAACGTCAGTTTTTGCACATTTTAAAGCAATACATAGTAAGCATACAACATCGATTACATATTTTCTAACACGATAATTAAAATCACAAGATTGTGAATTTACTATATCTTTCCTTTCAGCCAGTGTGTTTAGAAATATTAGAATTGATAAAATTGATATTATAGTAAATTTGGCTCTCATCGTCTTACAGGATTCCATACTGACCAAGAAATTCTATGAAAATGAAGACACAGAGATGGAAGAGGTAGTAGCAAGTACATCAACAGGCAAGCCAATATCATCAAGGAGCTCAAGGTGTAAGGCTAGGGCAGCAAGAGAACAACTAGAAACCTCAAACAAGGGCAAGGGTAAAGGAAAAGGAAAAGGAAAAGCAGCCGGAAAGGGTAAAGGAAAAGGGAAAGGTTGGTAAAATGATAGTGTCTTTTATTCTCACAGCTGGCCGTAGCATTATGTTGGTATTGTTTTCAAGCTGTGGCATCGTATGAGATGGTAGATTGGTTAGTGTGGTTGACTTGGAATCTGCAGGTCGCAGGTTCGAGTCTCACTGCTGTCATTTGTTTCTGAGTAGCTAAAGTCCTTGGGCAAGATTTGAAACACGACTGCTTCAGTCGATCCAGCTGTACAATTGGGGACCTGGTAGGATAGAGGTTGCAATGTGAATGCTTTAATCCAATGTGCTGATAAAGGCTGCAATGGATTGTATGCTCATCAGGGAGTTGAGGAAGTATAAAGGTTCGTTGTGCTGCTATAGATCTGTAGCAGGGGCAATTATTGTGCTTATAATATAATGGGAAAGCGTGATATAAAAATGAACTATTGTAAGCTCCTGACATTGTTTGTTTCCCATAATGCCTCACTTCAGTGTACAGCAGGCCTCTTGTAAGCCAGTGTTGCCAATTTACAAAACTATTCTAGAGAAGTCACACAATGCAGGACTGGGGAAGATACCTTTTCTGGGTCCCCTAACAAAGCGTAATTTAAGCAGCTAAGATAAAGTCAGCCCCTTCTTTGTTCCCCTTTTAACATTTATTATATGAATATTGTATTCAGCAGCCAAGGAGAAAGAAGAGAAATCACGCAGTCCACAGAACAAGGCTAAGCCTCACACAGGATCTTCCAAGATTCCTCAGTTCAACTTTGCTCTACTCTACTTATGTGATGTCATATTTAAGAGTACAGTGTCTTCTGAAGAAGACAAAAAACTTGCCTTCAAAGCCGGTCTCAATGCCCTGGAGCTGTCACAATACCGCTATGCTACAACCAAGAATATCAAGGAAACTGAACAGGAATATCTAGAGAAGATGGAAGATAAACTTATGCGAACAATGAAAGGTGACACAAATACTCACATCACCAGATTTGATCTGAATGCCCCCCTTATATGTGTGTGTCTGCACTATTGTGAAGAGTGCCACTAATGAGGAGAGTGTGGCTATGTGGATGAATCCATTTTAATGTGGGGACATCCATTACTACATCAACTGGCCAAACATTGTATATGCCAACAGTGCTAATTATCTTGCACAGATCTTGTCCAAAATATAATCCATTTTAGCCATTGCCCAAACAATTGTGTACCAAATTTTGACACAGACAAACAGACAGACAGCATAACACCCCCCCCCCCCACCTTTTTATGGGATTCCCCCCCCACCCCCACCCCACCTTTTTATGGGATGGGAAAATGAAAAAGCCTTGCCTTCAAACTGTACTTGGAGCTTGGAATGGTTTGAAGCAAATTATTTTGTTTTTTGTCTTTTTCCAATCTTTCAAATACTGTCTTCATTGTTATGATATTATTATGTCAGTAGGTCTTCCCATGAAACACCATCCATTGGATTATATAGAGAACTATATAGAAGCATTGACCAGGGCACCCATAGACCAATACCTATATGGACCACCCTTGAAACTACTCAAGTTCCTCAGCAGTTTATGGGCCACTCATTCCCAACTACGCATGAAGCTTATCATAATGTGTAAACATATCCTAACTCTAACCAACGATCCTCTACAACAAGTGAGCAAACGTACTATGCTTGGTACTACCTGTGAGATATTTGTTTCTATCCTGGCAAGCTTTGAGGACATGGTTGTTGCCAAGAAGCAGTTACATCACCTGGCAGAGGTAAGTATATCAGATTGGCCGATTCATGCGAGTTTACTCGAGATAAACATAATTTCATTGACAACCTGTACTTATTGAAATGTTGTTCACGATACTTTTCTTGATTCTACGCAACCTGGGTCAACCTGGGTTGACCGCTAATAAGTACGACATTTTATCACAGTGTTCTCTGGATGCTGCACTCCAGTTATCCTAGTGGTTTTAAATGAGATTAATAATTTTTACATGAGTCTTTGGAATCGCCTGTTCACATTCACTCAGTGCATGCATCTGTCAACACTTGCAGTTCACGCTATGTCCGCCTGTTGGACTCACTTAATACGGTCAGACATATTTAGTCACATTGACATTTGTTCACAGTCACAAGTCCAGTATAAGTCATAGTACAAGTATAATTAGTCGCATACACGTGTACGATGAACGTGCTTGCACTATAACATATGGGTTGTCATGGTGTCATTACTCATGAATATTTATTACATTTACATCGGATATACAAGTCCGATCATCATAAGAAACCAGAGTTCGTTATTTCACAGTGTCACAGAAGAAATAGTAGCTTTGGTTTGTGAGAATGCTAAAATATTGTGTTTTCATTTGATAGTTCACCCCTAAAATATTGTATTCATTTATAGGTTCAAGAAAGTATCTGTAACTTCCAAGACCCAGATCTTATCCATTCCATTTTCAAAGTGTTGAAGGAGAGAGCCGAGTTGGACAGTCAGATAGACATGACAGCAGTTGTCAAAGTTGGTATTGCAGGCATCAAATGTTTCAAGCAGGTCAACTCCTCATCAAGACGATTTTACTATACCTCGTCATTCCATCATCAGAACGATGTCTTCCAATTGGCTGCCAAGCTGAGAGTAGACGGTGTTAGTTTGTTCCTTGGCAGCTGGCAGGACTATCTCAAACCAGTGGAAATCATGGATTACTTCCGGAAATTGAAGAATGCCATGGGTCAGGATGACTGGAATGTTCTGCCAGATATTGTGGTGGAGCTGTTGTCTGAGTATTTGTCGTCGTCTCCCATGATCACTGACAGCAACATTCAGGACATGATGCTGGTCTTTGATTTAGAGAATAAGAAGTTATCAGCAGTTCCTAATACAATCTTGGCAAACTCCAATAAGTATGAAGCTAATGGCTTGTTCAGACTTGCACGACATTACTTCAAGAGAGGGAGACATCCATCAGGTTCAAGTCAAAAGTTAATCGAAGCAGCCTTTGAGAATCTCAACAACTCCAACTTACTAGGCCGTGATGAAAGCATTATGCACTATGTTAAATGGGCCTTTACTTCGTGCACTGCGACGCAAATTAATATACTCCTATCAAAGGTCAAAGACTTAAAGAAGTGCTACAACTCAGTGGCACAAGTCTATGGAAAGAATCTATCCAGATTCTGGGGCTCTCGCAAGCAGGACTTTGAGAAATTCCAAGATGTCTTGCGGGACAAAAACGGTCTAGTGAAATTCCCGCAACCCTTTTCTGAGATTGTTCTCTCAGGTTACAAGGGTTTCTTCTCTGGTTGGCTTAGTAGAATTGAAACAACCATGAATGTGTATCAAGACTTTGTTGAAGCACTTCAGGTATCCATATCGAAGTGTTCAGAAGTGAGCAACGATGTCTTCCGCAGGGAAGTCATGCGTCCAATTCGTGAAGCTGATGAGTGCACACGTAAACCTAAATTGTGTTCTCTTATGGACAGAACTTTTCCTGGATTGAAATCAGAAGACTGAGAGAAAAACATGTCAAAGTTGGAACCTTACACCCAGACAGTGTGTGAATTGGACACGTGCAAATCTATGAACAAAACTATTGATGAAAAATTGTTAATATTGAATACATCTATGACTTCTTTTGTACGCAGTTTGTTTGATAATACATTTTGCAAGTACTACTTTCTGTGTAATAAATACATTTTTGTGCATAGATCTGAAGAATTAAACTAACTTCTGAGATATTGAAGATATTTGTGCAGAAGACAATATCCTATCAACATTGCCAGATTTTTTTCTCTATTCAGAGGACTTCATCAACACATGATTTTTTTTCATGTCAGTGTTGACAAATAAGCTGATTACCTACATCAGTAAATAACCGTTTGTGTAATTTGTTGTTTATATGTTACTGAAAGTATTGCTTTGATTACAAATGGTTTTATATTGGTTATCTATTCATATAGAGCATGATGTCTATTTGCCGCCCAGACCACTGTAGCAACAGTTATAATCTAACAGTGTTGAGACAAATCGAGAGATCTCAAGTGACATCTTCTTTTCATGTTTGACAGCTTATAGGAAAGACTTTTTGCCCTAAAGGGCTGTGTAGGGGCTATTGGAAGTGGTTTCCACTTATTACCAGTCATTTCTCAGCCAGGCATGTGTATGCAAATTCGTTCAAACCTTGCACAAGGGTCATGTACCAAAGGAGGGCACATGCATGGTACTTGCTGTAACATGATCACATTGGAAAATGGCTGCCAATATGTTAATGTCAATATCAAAGCAGACAATTCGTCGCACACACAGAAGTATTGCCACTTTCATTCAAAGTTAATGGGAAAGGTTACATGTTGCAGTTTGTGCTGTGACTTGTCAAGCTTTGACCAAATGGTAGCCATTATTTTAAATCCACATTACGTGCAATGTCTTGAGAACTATAATACCAGTACATTGAGACTCGAATCAAGTGTCTACAACCACCATTTTGTGTTCAGACTTTTCATATTGCTCTTGACCTGCAAGGTCAGAGGTCAGATGTTAGAGAATAAAGCTTTTATTATTAATCACAGCATGCAATGACCACCACCACTCTTAGTGAGAATGTTGTGTGATAACTGATAGATGACGCGAGTGACTTTTTAGCCCCCAACATATAAAGTTTGCAGGGTCTGTAGGAATGGCGACTCCACGGGGAGATTGGAGTTTCATGCTTTTCTGTGATATAATTCTGACCAAAGCCATTCAATCATTAACAACAAAAATATAATTTTTGTTTTTGTTTTGAAAAAACAAAATGTGGATTAAAGAGAGTTGAAAGCTAAAATTTATTTTAAAATTGTTTGGACAATCCAGAGCAGGGGGATGTTGGATTTCCACAGTCAATCGTAATCATGATTTATCGATCAGAATTATGATTTCGCGTTTGATATAAAAGTACCAACCACAGTAATCATGCCTTGAACCGGGATTGACATGATTACAAGATGGCAGACAACATAATATCATTGACGGGGTTGTGCGCATGGCTGATAGCAAGCTAGAAATGACGGCAAACATGATGTAAATAAACTGTGAATTTATTATCATTGTAATCATTTTGACGATGTAAAATCATTTAATTTATAAGAAATGTGTGGAACTTTTTGAAATGTTTACATTAAGTAATCATGATCATGATCAAACGTTTTGTTTACAACCTCATTTCCAGAATTGACATCAGATTAATAACGATCATGCATTGATAATGCAAATCAAATGTGCCCCAGTTAGTGTTTGCTGGTATATGAAGAGCGCCCTCAGTGGCAACATACTGAAAACACACTAGTTGTACATGCATCCTGCTTCTTCAGTGAGAAGCTCTTGATGAAACAAGAAGTTAGAAGTATGCCATGACAAGTGACTAGAACATGTAGAACTATGCCATGGTATATGAGAGATACATTTGAGTTGTTATATGATAACTGATGTTGAGGGACATGGTCCATGCATGTTTACTCGGAAATGTTGGTTATATTTTGTATAATACAAACTCCTCACTGTATGTTGTCGGGAACTGTTGGTAACTCAGAATGGCATGAAGAAAAAGTCTTTTTTCCCCTGTGTATGCTAGAGGGCGCTGTCCATACTAAGTTAAAATGCCAATATTGTGATGGCAGGCTTGGTTGCCATATTGAATTGCACACATGTATATATATATGTGTGTGTGTGTGTGTGTGTATGTGTAATATCATAACTAGGCAAAGCCCATAAGCTCGCGCAGGGTAGATTCATTTGTGACCGGCTGCCTGGGCCAGGGTTGATACACTTGATTTGGGTCATTTTTCAGGGGAATTGACCATCAAAATTTTATTGAATGACATCTAATTCTCTGACATGGACGAGAAGTAAAGAAAGTCAACACTCTATGCAGTTGTTGGTTTCGAAAACCATCATAGCCATTAGATTAATATTGTTCATTTTCAATCAGCCAACTTATCATAGACCCTCCACCAACGTACGTTGGAAAAATGTTTGTTGACGTGTTGCCGAACATCACGATTTCTCAATTCAACTCAATGATTTAGGAAAGTTACTGTACCAACAAACATAAGAAAGTAGTTATTCTTTTAAGAACATGTAAAAAAATCAATTATCGACAATATAAATGTCAAAACAACACTTCCACAACCCGGAAATTAAATGTCATCAGTGTTCCGTATCGCGTACCGCCGGGCATCAAACTTCCAAATAGTGTAACAATTTCTCCTTGAGGTACAGTGATGCCTTGATACTCGTTATAATTACGATAATCGTGCCAACAGGCCTACTGTTACAATATTGCAATGCATGGTGATGTTATGTTGTCTATGCTATACGATGATACGGTAGCGCGCGCGTGGAGAATGCACGTAGTATATGGAAGGCGCATGCGTAGTCACTGCGCGCCGCAATGCATCCCTGGGAGAACCACCAATTTTTTTCACATAGTATATACGACGCGCATGCATACTAGTCATTGAGCCGCTACGCGGCAGCTTTGCTGCCGCTGCGCGAGCTATTATTTTAACAAGTGTAAAAATAGCACCCTCCCCATGCCATCTCAAGTAATTGGACAAGAAATACTAAAGGTTATGCATGATATTGATTTCTCAGACCTAACATGCAAGATGGAATATTAAAATGAACATTGTTTCAAGACAACAAATGACACACACACACACATCCATACATACACTTAAATACATACATACGTACATACATGCATAGACACACGCACACATACATACACACACACACATATAATACAAACATACCGTACGTACGTACGTACGTACGTACGTACGTACGTACATACATACATACATACATACATACATACATACATACATACATACATACATACATACATACATACATACATACATACATACATACATACATACATACATACATACATCCTCACACAATAAAAACACCAAATTGAATCTATTTGCATATTTAATGTTTCACTTTGACCTTAAAACAAAACCTGTACTAATACAAATCAATGAATAAATGTCAGACACTCACTACGATGTCAAAAGTAATATTTTTCTTAAATAAATCTGTCTAAATTGATGTAACAGCTGACTTCCTAGAGACCACCACAGATTTTGTCCAATTCTGCCGGATTATGGTTACTTAGAAACTTCAACTCTTTCCTTCCTTCATTTGTGAAAGCTGAAAATATATAACATGAATGAAGTTGAAAAAATTAATAGCAAAAAATGATTAATTTGTGTATGTTAAAATTAGCTTTCCATCACAAAAAATATTTGAAAATTGTGAATGAAATATGTAGAGACAGATAAAAGATTTTATTTTTTTATTTTTTTTTGTATTTAATAATATTTGTTATTGGGCTTATTACAAAAATGCAACTTTTTTCATGAATGGAAATTTTACATTTTGTATTTGGAAACTTTTATCGATTTTCAAAAAACTGTCCCCATAATCTTTCACTTTGTTTGGGTAGCACACAGCAAATTGTACTTGAAAACTACTTTCTCTCAATTGGCATACAACTAATTGCAAAAATATAATGGACAATAGAGGGCGCTCTCCATATTGAGTCTTCAGCGCTACAACCCATCTTGAAATCTGTAAGTGGCAGTGTGAAATATTTGGGGTATCTCTACACTAGGGCTTTAACAGAGTTCTCTGCTACCGTATTTGAATGAGTGAAGCAAGAACCAGAAAACATAGCAAGAATTAATGCAAACATCCCCTGAGTATTCCCTCTGGCACTCACATGTCATACCATACTGTTATTGTATTATGTACATTTAGTGAATTTTGTAAAAAAAAAAAAAAAAAATGTATGACTGTACGCTTATATGATTTTGTATACACAGAATTTTTTTATCCTCTGTAGCATACAGGTAGGTGTGTGTGTGTGTGTGTGTGTGTGTGTGTGTGTGTGTGTGTGTGTGTGTGTGTGTGTGTGTGTGTGTGTGTGTGTGTGCGTGCGTACCAAGTGTCATGCTGATCTGTTTGTGTGTTTGAACTAACTGATCAAGTACCAAGTTGATGAACATGTTTGGTCACACATAACATTGATTCCAGGGTCCTACCTTGTGGATGTTGCAGCCAACGTCTTTCTATGTAGTATTCTAAACAACTTTCCATTTCTTTGTCGTCATACTTGTCAACATGTATAGGAATAAAGGGGTCCATCATCTCAAAACCCTTACACACAGAGAGACAAGAAAAATAGAGTCATAAATTAGTAAAGATACAAGTACCATAATCATAACAATAGAACTATTATTATATTGAAAATGTAATATTTCCTTATTAAACCCAACTTAGTTTTTTAGGGACGATCACACAATGTCACACAGGCTCAATAAACGAACTTCGTTTCTTTAGGACAAAACCCCTCCCCTCCCCCTAAATGAATGTTCAAAAGTTCAACATCTCTGAAGTAAATAAAGAACCTGTTATCATTGAAGGTGTGAAAGTTTTCGAAATTTGGTTAGAAGTGCGAAATGAAGTTGAGCAATCATATTGCTGCCAGTTTGCCTATCTAAGCCTTATGACTCCATTGACCAACTTAGAATCTCCAACTACTGCTAAATTCATCAATTTACTTTCATCAGATAATGTAGATATTCTTCAATGTCTTGCTGTATTTACATTTCATGCAATGAAATTACGTAGAGAGATTTATGTAAATTTATCATAATTTCATTTGTAACATATTTCCACTTACTTAATTTATTCGTAATTATATCATGTCTTCAACAATTAAGCAACTACGTTAGTATTTTGGGCCGATGGCCTTGAATGTACAGAATAAAACACCATATCTGACTGACTCCACTGAATACCTGGGACTGAATCCCAGGCCTTTAATAAGAAACTAGTCCTTGATATTAATATATGACAAACCTCTTTCCTGAGTAAAAACTTGGGTAGATAAGACTCATATGGTTGTTTGTAGGCACCTTGCTGGTCCACTGTTGTTATGATTGCACCATTGTTCTATGTTAACAAAAGATGAAAGTCATCAAGTACATGTATAAAGTTAGTCTCAGATTCAGATTCAGGTTGGGAACTAAACATGACATTAGTCTCATATTGTTTCCAATCTGAATCTGAAACCAACTTTTACATGTCATCAAACGCAGAGAACTCGGACAATATCTCTGACTGTGAAACGCTATGGCAAGAATAAAAGAAAAAATAGATGGGTCATGAAATAAATCAGTGTTTTTGCCAAAGATTTGGGGGACATTGGTACATATGGGGTAAAGGAAACTCCGGTAAAATCTATGACAGATTTTCCATATCGTGTCAGTAGGAAACTTAGGTAGATTTTACCTACTTTAATACTGCTCTTAACAAAACTTTGTAGATACAAATGTAGTCAAGGTAGCTTATGGAATATTAAGTGTTACAACCCCCAGATTTAGTATCATTGACCATATATGGTCACTGTTTTACTACTAATGTCCAGAATGGGAAAACATTAGGTTCCTTGTACATAAATATGCCATTTAGGGCGCCATTGTCTTAAAATATCTAGTTAAACTCGTGAGGATGATATTCATATCCCACGGACAGCACATACTGATGGTATCTTTTAATATTCAGTGAATTTCTTTTGCATCACTTAATTTTTTTTCTACAAAAGTATGATTTTAACATTTATTGATTTAGAAAGACAGACAAATAACACTTTATGACAGAGCAATGTGAAATTAGTCTTATTTCAGCATATCACTTTTTTCACTTACCCAGTTTGCTTTCAGCAACTTGTGAAAATGTTTCACCAATGACATCTCACGGACATGAACCTAAAAATTTGGACATAAATGCAAAAGTTACTCAGTTATAGTTCTGAAGTTCTTAAAATCTCTCCAAACTTTGCCAAATGGAAGTCTGTTTCTGGTCCTGTTGAAATAATAACAGAAATTTGAGGGTCCACCATCTTGTTACCAAGCAAATCAACCAATCTTTTAGTTCCCCACAGAGTTAACACAGTATTTTGCAGAAATAGTAGATTCTAAAATGAGTAAATTTTAAACATTTTGACTTCTATTTCAAAAATTTGTATGGCGACCTCTGATTATTTTTTCTTGATTTGAACAGAGAACAGGTTTTATTTTTCTTGAACAAAAGTAACAGCCAAAGTTTATTTCCGAAGTACATTTCATTACTGGAGGTGTGAAACTGAGACTAAAAAATAACAAATCTCATATCAGAGTTCACAGAATATGATAACATATTTAGTTATGTTCTATGGCAAAGTATTCACATAGTTCTGTTCTGTGGTTATGTGATGGTAAGTAAAAGACTGGGTTGTTGATCTGGAAAGTGTTCTGTTTGGAGAGGTAGACCCGATAGTCTAATACGTAGGCTAGATGGCCACAAGATATATTTACTAAACAGAAATGTAAAAGTCACAAATAGCGCATGTTGAATATAGTAACTGTATTTGATAAGTCATTTTCTCCATATAAAATGTTAAGAGATTTACTGTTATGATATTCACTATTATTGTTCAAAGGTGTTCCACAGATAAGGTACCAAGAACATTAAAACCAAACAAAAATCTCTTCAGTTCAAAGGTTATTCAATAATATACCTTAAATGGTACATCTGGTACGCATTTGCATTTCTACCAACCTAGCAGTGATTTGATTGGTTGTTCACTTATTATTCAAATCATGTGTTACCATGACACCTGTTTGTACTTACAAATGTTTTGTCTTCTCTCCTTGTCTGTGTGACGTCACCAAAGAAAGCGTTGACACCTCTGATAGCGACCAAAAGTCGGAAGTTGTCAGGTCCACTTTGTAGCTGTAGTTCTTTTAACACTACACCAATGACATCACAGGAGTTTTTAGGTCTGTTTATTCCCTACACAACATTGGACAGGACAATATGATACATTTATTACCTGGCTATGAGGGTACTAGTAGACGTCTATTACCCTGAGTTGAAAACCGAAGGAATAGTTGCTACAGAACAGCATCAGGGGTAATATGTCTATTAGTGCCCAGTAAAAGCCAGGCAATATGTATTTCATAACACATCATATTCCGAGGCATGTATACACAGTCAAAACAAATCACTGAACAGATTCCCATGCCACATGACTATATTGCCCTAGGAAAATAGAATACAACTGGTGCACACTCTATGTAAATTGAGGTCATTATGGGTCACTAGTCCATACCACATACCACATGACAATATGATGCTTGTTTTTTTTTATGTTACTGGTGATTATTATGGAGCAAAATATAGTTAAAATATACTCAGTTTTATTGGGTTCATAGTTGTGCATAACATAAATGACTGTCAGACTCACTTCACATGGAAATGTCTGTTACAAAGTGAGTCCTCTGGTGTCATAATATGTGATAAGCAGAAGTGTTGGGGCTGAACACTGAGATACTGACAACATCTCTTCCCATGTAGAAATTGATATAAATGAATGTAAATCAATCATTCTGTGTAATACAACAGCTTAAACACATTTCACTAAGACTTTTATCCCTGACAAGATTAGCGGTACATGGTTGTATATTTCATACTATGCCTTCCAGTTTATAGGTCCACTCCTTGAAAACACATAATCCCTGTCTGTCAATAAGACTATCTATCGTAAAACAGACCTGTGTTAGTATATAATTAATTGCTCCTTTTCTAGAGTGTGTCACCCCTTTTGTGTCCATCCAAGGAATTGAATATTTAATGTCAAATTCAAATCAAATTTTCTCAAGAAAGCCCGCTGTGGTGTGAAACTAATCAAAGATGCAACCTAGTTTGGATCCTGTGTCTATAGTGCTGAATATTTAATATCATATCACTTTTTATTTATTTTACTACCTGGTCACTTTTTATCAGATATATTATACTACCGTACTATTTGCACCTACAGATATAAAATTTGTTAATTTTTTTAAATTTTCACAAGAGCTGCTGATATTATTTAAATTATAGTCATGATATTTATGATACGCATATATCTTTCATTATGTAACTCAGAAGTAACGACAAAATGGCCAACAAAAACAAGAAAATTCTAGTTTTAACTGCTCTTGTTGATGTTTTTAAAAAAAAACACTTTTGTGAGCTATAATAACTGAATCGTAATATTGTACCTTGAACAGTATGGAAACACTAAATGTATTCCTATAGCTTTAAAACACGGTACAATAAATCCAACTGAACAGATTTTTGAGATTTTTCTGTCTGCACCCAAAAATCTGGTCTCAAAATGTGATCATGATTTCAACCTGTGGAAGTATTATTTATGGATACAATTCACCTTTATTTAATACACAAGAGTTAATTAATAGCATTTGAACAATTTTCACTAAATATATTTAAAAAATGATACTCAAGTTATAGTTATTCCAGTTTTGAAGATATGTTCTGCTTTATAACCAAATTATAACTTTTCTTGTAAAATGAGGAGTCGAGATATTTCCTTTTTATTTTATGAAGAACATGAATTTATAACAAATTACATACATACATACACTTAGACATATCTTCGGTGACAAAAACAAAAATTGAATTATCTAAATTCTACCTGGTCCACAACTTCCATCAGTGGTTGCCCGGCAACCGTTTCTTCCCTCCTGCTCCAAGTATATGTATTTGTTGTTTTCAACTAGAAAAAGAGAAAAAAGGAAAGACGTGATGTAGATGAAACACTCCACAAAAAAGTACACAAAATGCTGCCTGAGGTGTTAAGCTTAGAAGTATTCTCTTGTGTATCTAACTACATCTGCCCAGACATCATGCAGTTTCATATTACACATCATCCTAAATACTAGTTTATTGATGTACATGGGGAGTATCACAAGTCAGTAATCTGACGACGGTGCTTGTTTGAAAGCAATCATTTTGGAAGACAAAAATAAAAATAAATCTAGACAAGGACAACCATATTTATTTTTATGTTTCTTGAACCCCTACATTTCTTCAATCTAGCGAAAT
>NC_135560.1:8962597-9075097 GCF_964340395.1 Glandiceps talaboti | reverse complement strand
TTGCGTCATTATCAAATAAATGTGTGTTTCAGTTGATTGATTTCTACTTTTGTACAAAACATGAACATCATCACATTTTCCGTTGGGTTCCAAAAAAATAATTTGAACTATTATGACATATTTAGTGTTTCCGCTACAGTCGGTAAAATATACCTGAGTTTAATACTAAACCATTTTATCAGAGTTCCCTACCTGTGTTTTTGTTAAGGGTGGTACAGAGGTAAAATACACTAGAACTCCTCATTCACTATACCAAGGTTTCTCATCAGAATTATGGCTTACAGAAGCAATGAAGATGCCTTGGTATTTCATTCATGCAACACTATGTTTTTACACACACTCAGATACAACTTCAAATGCAAGAAACAATTTTTAGAGTCCTGCACACAGTGGGATGTTTAAGGAGACAAGTAAATATGTTGATTATCAGTTTGAAAGTAAATAATTGAAGCCATTAAAATCATCAATTCCATGAGTAATTTTTTCACTAGAAGCCTGTCTCTATTGCATAGTTAAAGAATAGATTGCTTATTACTTTGCAATGTGATTGGCTCCTGCTGTGCGTCTGGTATCTCTGTTATTGTTATTCTAGAGTTGAATTGTGTCTATCTTTGTGTTAAACACATTGTGGCCATGGTGAAACACCAAGGCAACTTTATTTCTCCTGTAATTTAAGGGAATCTATGCTAGCTTTAATAATGCCTTCATGTTACCTGGGTCCCAAACCTCTGCAAAAAACACCAATAGTTATGCAAATAATCTCATTACTATTCATACAAAATGCAAATGACATCATTAATATTCAAACCCCCAAACAGTGTGTACAAAAAGTAGGAAATGAGCAAAATTAGAAGAAAAAAACCAGAAAAATTAGAATGGCTGATTTAAAATATTAAAGTCACCAAGCTTAACCAATTCCCAGAAATTGAAAATGTTATTTATCATGAAAGTTATTGGAAAATGTCGAGAAAAAAATTGAGATTGAGTAAAGTTGTTATTAACAATAATACCAAGTGTTATTATTTCCTGATTTAAAAGATACATTTAATGAAATATTCATCAAACAGTATGGTACATAAATATAAAACATATAAAATGTTTCCGAACATGTGACATGTACCAAACGTGTAATAAATAAAACGATTTCTAATTACACAAATCATAAAAAATTCAACAACCATAAGACAAGATAGCCTGTACGACAGAAGAAATGACTGAAGTGAATCCGCAGTCCTAGATATTAAAACGGAAATGAAAAAAACGATTAATCTGTGTGTGATGGCATACAGCGTGAAGTGTTATTAATCATAGACAGTTGTCATCCAATCTATAAAAACTCATTTGGAATCTAATTCCGGAGTCTGTTCTTGTACACTTACTTAACCTTGTTGTAATACAAAGGTTGGTAGTTGTTGATTTGGACTCTACTGTCTATTATCTTGTGTAGATAGGAGACTAAATTAATATCCAACTAGGTGTGAATTTCCTTTATATTGGAGTGTCGTTCTATAGAGTGATGACAAATTGAGGGCACTGTAGGGTAATGTATGTAATAAATGCCCGGTTATACCATATGCTATATCCATATAGCTTTTATATTGTGTACTTCTAAAGTGCAGTGACATCACAGTTTTGTGGTGTCCAAAGATCCCAGCATGAATTTAAGACTGTGTGCTGATCTGATCTGTTGCCATGGTGACATCATAGTTTTGTGGTGTGTAAAGATCCCAGCATGAATTTAAGACTGTGTGCTGATCTGATCTGTTGCCATGGTGATATCACAGTTTTGTGGTGTCTGAAGATCCCAGCATGAATTTAAGACCATGCTGATCTGATCTGTTGCCATGGTGACGTCACAGTTTTGTGGTGTCTAAAGATCCCAGCATATGAATTTAAGACTGCATGCTGATCTGATCTGTTGCCATAGTGATATCACAGTTTTGTGGTGTCTTTAGATCCCAGCATATGAATTTAACTTATATGTGTGCTGATCTGATCTGTTGTCATGGTGACATCAGTTTTGTAGTGGCTGTAGAGCCCAGCATGAATTTAAGACTAAATGCTGATCTGATCTGTTACATGGTGACATTACTGATCTGTGGTATCTGAAGATTCCAGTATTTAAATTTATGACTGCATGCCAATCTGATCTATTGTCATGGTGACATCACAGTTTTGTGGTGTCTGTATATACTGGCATGAATTATGATTGTGTACCAATCTGATGTGTTGCCATAGTAACAATTCTGATCTTTGGTGTCTATTGCTCCAGTGTTCCAATCTAACCTATTGCCATAGTGACAAGTATAGTGTTCTGATCTGATCTATGCCATGGTGACATCATAGTTTTGTGGTGTATGTTGATCTCAGCATGTGTGCCAGATCAGATCTGTTGCTATAGTGACAAGTCACTGATTTTATCTGAAGTAACAATGTTTTTATTCAGTCTTTCTGACTATCAAACCTGCACTGGCTACAACTCGGACATTTTTTTTCATCGAACAATCAACGATATATCTGCTAAAATTGTTCAATTACAAAATAAGACATTGTACCTGTTACTTAGTGGTTAGTTTTATCCATAGGTAGTTAGTGACAGATTTAAAATTTTTTAGCTAAAGTTTGGTTTTGAATTCATATCTATATTAGTTTGACTTGCTTCAATATCCATATATGGCAATGCCTCAATATCCATATATGGCAATGCTCATTAAATATTCAAAATCAATGCACAAGCTAGGTCATACAGTTTCAGTCAGCGGGAAAGCTTGGTATTGAATCAAGCTCCAGGTTAGTTTGATTTGCCTCAATACCTATATATGGTAGTGCTCATTAAATATTCAATATCAAGGCACGATCTAAGTCATACAGTTTTAGTCACAGCGATTACCACATATTATTTCATGGCATGCTTCGTGAATGATTACGTTTTGTGTTCAAATTTAACATGTTCTGGTCGATGGAGGAATTGATTTTAGGGGGTGTGCCGTAAAAAAACAAATTAATTACGTTTTTGTACCATTTTATCTGTACAGTTACACCCATAGACGATTCAATACACTTCATGGTGTACAATATTGAGTAGTCATTTTATCTAACAAAATAGTGTAAAACCAGATGTAAACTGAAAATTTTAGTTTATCTACATTAGGCTGTATTGAGACCTAACAGAATTATCATATTATGTATATTAATGTGTGTACAAAATTATGTGAGATTTGAAACTTGTATTCTATAGATATTGCCCAATTACCGATAATCATTGCCGGATTGTGCAATTTGAATCATCAAAATTATAACAAATGTATCAACAAGCTTTTTGGGAACATGTGTGCTTTGTTATCATCAATATATAGACCTAATTATACATGATATTTGAAGTTTGCTTCCTGAAGATACTGCCCAATTACCAAAAATCATTATTTATCCAAATGCATCATTAATATTCATAGGCTCTTTACCAAAACCTAATCAGTTCTCAGCATTAGCTCATAGAATCTCTATACCACATTTCATTTCAAACAAGCCTGGGTTTTTTGAGATATTGATGATACAGACAGACAGACAGACAGACAGACAAACAGACAGAGGGTATCTCTTAAGCTCCCCTTTGGGAGCTAAAACAGGTCCAGTTGCAGCTAGTTCAGCTAATGGTCTTATGTTGAGGAACACTGATATATGCCTTTGGGTCTTTCTCTCTCAAATAAACTAAGAAATCTACAGAAAAAAATCACTGTATAAAAAAGAAAATACATGTCAGGTCATGACAGGCATATTACTCAGCAACTGACAACTATTTAACTTATTCCTTTTTATCTCTATTAATAATTCTGATTTCTGAGCCAAACAATTTGAAATGTCACAAAGTTACACTTGTCAATCAGAATGATTGACAAGACTGTCAAACACAACAGAATGTGTAGAACACAATCTTTTGATCTGTTGCCACGGTAACAAGTAACTGTATATTTCATGAATAACTGACAAATCCAAGTTATCATGCGTGATAGTGGATTTCAGATAAGCATGACTTATGACCAGAAACGTGTCACTTTCACAAACTATCCTGTCAATTTCAAACAGAAAAAATGTTTAGATTATTACACTTTCAAGGATTTAATTTTCAATTTGATTTCATACTGTGTTCGTTTTACTATTGAAGACATTTATATATAATATACCAAACTCGATAATGTCATCAATAGAAATCTCAAGTAGCTCTACATACGTAAGATTCTAAGGAAATCATTTGTAGTTATGATGTAACTTATTTCATTTCCTGTACATTTTTTATCTGGATATTATATCCACTGTCAATTAATAAGCGATACGTGCCTGGCAGCATGACAGTTCAAGGTAAAAAGGCATTTTCTCTGATGTTATTCATTGAAATTAGCAGAAAAGATACGTAGATGAAATTTAAGTCAAATTAATACTAACATTTCTATGGATTTACGGTAATAATATAATGTTTTGTGTTCTTCTAATTTGTTATGGCAAAACAATTTTTTGACAAACTTGGCTTCTTAGTCATTTAACGAAACTGACTCAATAGAACATATGACATGTTTTTTTTGAATGACAAACCATAGAAGTTGATATAATTATGTCATCATCATTAGTACAGGAAGGAACAAACCTTAGATAAACTGGAAAATACGTATGTATGATTTGAGTGAGACATGTGACTACAGTAGATGTTTGCTTTATGTCAGCCATATCAACTATAACCTACACTGCTAGTACGTTATCAAATCACCATGGCAACTATTAAAAGTTTTGCAGGATTAAAGGGGAATACCAGAGTAGGACACAAACAGCATTTTCATAAACTTTTTGTTCTAGAGTCGTTTCATTATTTTACTTATATTATACATGACTGCTGCGAAAAACAGGATTGAAACTTGTTCCTTATTCATTTTTCAGTGTACATCCTCGCCATGGATACGTGTTGCATCATGGGAGTCAGCAGACATATCTATGTAATCACAGAACATAACTATTCTGCACAGAAGTGTGTATTACCTTTAAAAATAAACAACCATGTATGTATGTTTTGAATTGTATACATGTAGAACATGAGTATCATTATTTATACATATATACACATAGATTATAACACTGTGGGCTGGTATTATTGTATTATTTAAACAGAAAATACTCAATTGATTGTCTGGTTGTCCTACATTGGTATATTATAGCAGTCGAACTACACTTTCAAACATTTAAAACCGCCATATTATTTATCTCAAACTCAGGAGGACAAGGCACCCTATGTCACTTCTATTTCAATAACCTAAATGAAAAACTGTGTGTCTGCAGGATTTGTTTCACCCCTTAACTACTAGGAACTGGAAAAATCTCTTGTGTCTCAAAATGTAAAAAAATATTTGTGTAAAAAATGATCATTTTCAGAGTAAAATTTTGTTACTGACTGATCAATGAGAAATATTTCTCTGACTTCAATCCAAAATAAAGTCAACATCTGCCAAAAAGTTGCAAAAAAGTAAGAAATTTGTTCAAATAATTTTGGAGTGAAGTGCACATGTTGGTGTATACCAAAAACTTGCAAAAAAGAAAAAAAGAAATTTGGTGGGAAAAACTTTGGTACTGATGATGTTGTATTTGACAGTCATGTGACACATCTGTTGTTCATCTGTGTTTTAGTCATGGGAGAAATTTGTTAAAAATACTTTTTAGATAAAAATGTTACAAAAAAGTAGGAAATTTTGTTCAAAATATTTTGGCGGGAAAAATTAAATGCAGACGATATCATACCAGGGGTAGGACTAACCTGAAACAGGACTGTGTCTAGGCCAACATCTGTCTGTACGACATATGTGTTGCTAAATTAATACCAAAGAGTGTTTATTTAAGGCATTAATGCTGGTTGGCCTGTAAACTTTCATGGTACGTATCAAGTTATATTTGTGAGTTCTCATCTATTTTAATATGTTACCCTGTCATACAAGAGGGCTATGTCAATAACAAATACATCATTCATACTGTAACATTTCCTTGATAGGTGCTACTAGTACTATAGTGTTATGAATTGCCACTCAATAACCAAGTTCACACTAGTTTTTTTTTTTGCTAAGTTTTGTGTACCTCACACTTCTGAATTTCAGCCCTTTTGCGATGTTGTAAATAGGTAAAATCTACATGAGTTCCAAAATTACTTCATTACGATTCCCGAACAAAATCAAGGTATGATGTATTAACGTGAAACTACAGTTTTACCTTCTGCACTTTCTGCCTTTCTGTTACCAGTACAGTGTGCCCAAACCTTAGCAAAAACAGGCCTTTTAATAACTCCTGACCTTTGAACCCTTTCCAATGCTGGCCATTTCATCACACATGTACTGGTACATTCATTGGGTGTGTTAAAGGAAACAAAATGTTTTGTTCTCATGGTGTCTGGAGCCACATCCTCTAAAATCCTAAACTTATTAAACAACACTCTGATATCTACTTAAAATTTGCATATTGATAATCTACCATCTGGTAAATGCACCACACATCTTGCTTTTAAGCATATGTCAATGACAATAATTTTACATACGGATAACCTACCACCTGGTACAAGTATCACTTACCCATCCTATATTTGTATTGGCAAATATAAATACAAAATTTACATATGGATAACCTACCACTTGGTACATGCACCACTACCCATCCTTCTGTCTGACAATAGTGTATAACATGAGCCAAAGTTAGAGTTTTTCCTGATCCTCGTTTACCATACAGTACATATCTGACAGGCGGATTCTCAAAATTAGTCTCTTTTAGGGTTTGGAAAATTTCTAGAGCTGGTTTCCGCACCATGATGCTTGCTTCATTAAATGTTTTTATCTGCAAGTAAAAATAATCAAAGTGTTTTTTAGATTTCATACTTTATTTCAATTCTCCATGACTGAATGAATGATGTGAAAGTCTAATAATAACAAGAATGAAAGCATACAATAGTTGATTTCTGATCCCATGATGCATTGCATGAGATGATGTTGCTTGATTTCTGATCCCATGATGCATTGCACGAGATGACATTGCTTAAGTTGTTACATTTTGGCTTGTTTTGTCTTTCACAACATTTGAAATTACATTTTCATCGTGAAAAGACACTGAAAAGAAATGTTGGTCTCTGTAATGTGAATGGTTTTATTGAACAAAGACTAAACGCCATCAATGATAGGCAAGGATTTTACTTGTAAACCCTGGGTGGTCAGGTGACAACCATCACCTGAGTAGTATGTGCAAATCTCTTATTACGTACAGAATACATGGCATTGTATGGGGAGATGTGATGCATTGTGTAACCAGCCATATACAATATTAGAGCATGGTGGCAATGTAACCAGCTATGTACAGTATTAGAGCATGGTAACAGTGTCACCAGCTATGTATGGTATTAGAACATGGTGGAAGTGTCACCAAATAAACAAGTAAACAGTTTGTTGGTATTATAGTTTGGGTCCTGGGGGAGGAACCAGTGGCAAACTCTGGTAGCGGTGTGTGGCCAGTGCTGGAAACCCCAGGCCATATTTTAGACCCACTTTGACCAAAAATCAATAAATCATTTTAGACCATTACAGGTTTTTAAAAGATGAAATTTTAGACCTAAATAAATTTTCTTCACGAGGCAACATTTTGGGGTAATTAATGGCAGTTATGATTTGGTAAAGGACAATGGACCACATTTTAGACCAAGCAAAATAAAAAATAATGCAAAGTGGACTCCATTTTAGACTCTTCAGCTCACAAAAAACAGACGCCATTTTTGACCAAAGGACTAGAAAATGCACCCCAAACGCCCTTTGGGGTGCATTTTCTAGTATATACATATACATATACTCAAATAAGGGGAGTAGGTTTGGGTGTTGAAGCCATGAGGTACGTTAAACAGAACCTTGCTTTTCTTCTTACCCTAAGGGTAGTTTCAGTTTTATACACCTGTTACAGTAAACCAGACCTAGGTATGCAGGGAAAGCCCAGGTGATTATCAATCATTGTGACTGTATCATTGTCTGAGTCTGTCATTTGATGTATACACTACACATCATGATAACCTTTTTTTGACTTTATAGCACCAAATATCAAATATGTGAAGAAAATAAAAAAAATTGATTACTCTTTGTACACAGTATACCAATAGTTTAATACTGCTATTTCTGAAGTATGTTATGATTGATGGCACATAGACTCTGTGATGGCTCCGTGTCGTGGTATATGTTATCAACTTTGTAAAACAAACAAAATATGATTGTACCAGTTATAACAGCATGTCACAACATGGTGACACAAGTCATTACATACAAAAGGTATTTAGTTGTATTGTAAAACAAGACAATAGTGACATGATGTACAACTCTTTACTTGTGACAGTACCTAGTATATATCTATAGATAGTATATCCAGTAGTTAATCATTTTGACAGCTGAATAAAACATACCAGAAAAGAACAGAGGCTATTTATAGTGGATGATACAAATTAGCTTACATTAGCCTAGGGGGTCTTTGGAACTCCCTAGTTTTAAAGGGAAGGGATACTTTTTGAATTCACTATGCAATAAAAACTTGAATGTTCACACAGAAGCATGACAATTGAATATAGAAGCATGACAGTTGGATGTACAAGCATGACATATTGAGATAGATAGATCACAGAGAAACATGACAGTTGAATATAGAAGGGTGACATGACAGAGAAGCGTGGCATGGATATAGAAGCATGACAGTTGGATGTAGAAGCATGACACATTGAGATACTTTAGATAGACCATAGAGAAATATGACAGGTCAATATAGAAGGGTGACATGACAGAAGCATGATGTGGATGTAGAAGGGCAACAGGTACATACTAGAAGGATGAAAGATTTGTCTAGTATCTAGTCATATGGAGAGTTTGACTGTCTCCCATCATGACTAGGATTTCCCATAACAGTCATGTATTCAAACATAAACTTAGTTTACGATATGTTGCAGCAATATTTAACCCACCACAGATATGAATATGTCCATCATGAAATCTATACCAATGTGATGGCTACTCCTGTCTATCCACCACCACAGATATGTCTATGGCCATCATGAAATCTATACCAATGTGATGGCTACTCCTGTCTATCCACCACCACAGATATGTCTATGGCCATCATGAAATCTATACCAATGTGATGGCTACTCCTGTCTATCCACCACCACAGATATGCCTATGTCTATCATGAAATCTATCTATCTATCTATTGGCTACTCCTGTCTATCCACCACCACAAATATGTCTATGTCTATCATGAAATCTATCCCTTTCTGATTGGCTACTCCTGTCTATCCACCACCACAAATATGTCTATGTCTATCATGAAATCTATCTATCTATCTATTGGCTACTCCTGTCTATCCACCACCACAAATATGTCTATGTCTATCATGAAATCTACCCATTTCTGATTGGCTACTCCTGTCTACAGCGATGGTTCATTGATATTCATACTGTCCATTTAATATGATTAGATTTCTGAGTTGGTTCTACTCACATGGTGATTTCTCTATTGACATCATCTCTCAGTGTGTAAATGGAAAATACCCAATAAGAATTTGTACCATCTTTTTGTTCGTAGTAGTAGTAATTTTATTTAAAGTAAAAAAGTTAGGGAATGCTAGTCATGATGGGAGATCATAGTCAAAATACCCACATGACTAGATACTAGGCCATGATAGATAGATAGTAGTAGTAGTAGTCCGAGTCACATTTTATCTAATTTTTTAGAAATGTCTCTATTCAATTTTATTGCTGCTCCTAACATACTTAGTGAGTGCCTGATACAAAAGGGATGCAATAAATAAAATAAAATAAAATAAATAAATAAATAAACATACATACAGACAGACAGACAGACAGACAGACAGACAGACAGACAGACAGAGAAAAAGACATACGAAAACAGACAGACGTCAGCATCAAATACATCAATACAACAAAATTTGTGCTTACAGTGTAAAAACCCCCAATTGAAATATGTTCTATAAAAGTGGTGAATAACAGCCTGTGAGGATTATTGTTATTGACACCTTGTTCATGCCCAATTAATAATCCCAAGTGGCAAGATCTGCCATCCTGTCAATGAGCCAATTTTTTGTTGAGATGGCAATCAAAAGCTTATAGACGTCAATTAAATATCAATGTCAAATCTCACTTTGATATCAATTATTCTATTTTTGTAGCTTGTCAAACTAAATATCCTCTTGTTCTCATTTCTATGACCCTTCATAACTGGACTGCGTTATTATTCCATAGGGGTCGAAGTTGCAAGAGGGAGGGGATATCATGTACGACAGGTTGTATAAAACTTCAATACATGTTGCGGTTTTGATTACATCCCTTTCAAAAACAGGTAAAATTAACCATTCTTTATTTATTTTCATTGTCAGGCATCGTGACATCTTTGTGGTTGTGATAATTTTTAATTTTTTTAATTTTTTGTACCATTTTCGAAATACACTTCTCTCTAAATAACACACAAAAAAAGTCGGGGGTCAAAAGAGTAAAACTAGGTCAGCTTGGATAACCAGAACCATAACAAATTTTTTGTTTTCTTCTTTAGGAATTATTACCCTCTGTACTATTGAATATACATACAAATGCATGCACACACAAAATTCTACAGATTTCCATACAGATTTGACTGGGTTATATCGTGCGCTTGCTATCACGTCGTTGAGGAGCCGACAAGCATTTCCCATGTCAATCCACCACGTATCCTCGAGTTTCATCAATGCATAGTACCTGATGGCACCATGTGAGTAATTGCGCCTGACTGCGAAAGGCATTATTTCTAAGAAAGACACCCCCCCCCCATGCTTATGAGTACGACACGGCTGAGTGACACAGCCAACCATCAAAAGTCAGAGTCTACTTGCTATATGTGTAGTTGTTCTCTATGATCTCTTGCTCTCTCCAGTTGGCAGGGCTCAAAATTAACAGTAGTTCCATGCCCACAGACTACTAATTTTTGTCATGGGCAGTGTTTTATTTAAGGGCGGTAAGTAGGTAAAATCTACAGGGGTTCCCACATCATTTTACCGGGGTTTCCCACCAAAATTATGATACATTGCATGGGAAGCACTACCAGTTTTACCTCTTTCCCCCTTTCTGTTACCGGGGTTCCCAAACCTTAGCAAAAACACTGATGGGGCTACCATAATTTGCAGCTGGTAGCCCACTCAGGCTACCACTGATTATGTGATGAAGATGGAAGATTTATGGTCATGAAAATATTTTAATAACACATATATTTCCAATAGAGGAAATCTGTTTTCAGTTCAGGAATATGGGACTACAGGTCACAATCCTTGGGCTACCAATTTCTGGAATTGATAGCCTACTAGGACTACCAAAGAAAAAAAGTTAATTTCAAGTCCTGTTTGGAGATGATTGTAACGTGTACAGGGACTAGACTGCATGTCTGTAGAACACTCAACCAATGGAGCACATGTATGTTATACCAGTGCTTTCATTTGTATCAAATCTTGTGTATTTTATGCATCTTTAAATAAATTTATGAATAAAAATTAGCATCTGCATGCATCTCGATAGCACAGTCATGTATAAAAAGTCTTTTGAAAGGAATCCGTTCAAAAATATGTAACAAAATAACACATTAACAGACTTACTTGATTTGTGAATCTCTTGGTGAAACCAACAGGGAACAATTTTGGCAGTTCATTTTTGGGAAGATTATAAAACTGGCCATGATGCTGACTGGAGTGATTTACCTGGAAAAAACAACAACAATATGTATTCTCAGAAAAGTAATCATTTTTGAAATCAAGATATGAATTCTTGTCATTTATTTCTGTTGGTTTATTGTTGTTTCTAGCACATCATTGAGTTCAGTTAGCCATGAAAACGGTTGCCATGGATTTCAGTTGTGGTATTCACTTGTGTTTAATAGTAACATTTGAAGAAGTACAATCATTCTTTACAAATATGAACAAAATTTTTATTTAAAGTTATAGTGAAAATGAAATGTTTGGCTTTTTTGTAAGCTGTTTTCTATTTTTTGATTAGAAATGTACTTCTTGAGTTATTTGCATGGCAATGGTACCGGTAAAATATTACTTGCTCAGCTGCTAAGTCTGAAAATATCGGATTGGAATCTGTTGACATTGGTCCCACGATTTACATTTGTACACTAAAATAGGGAGTCTTTGTGTGCTTAGTCTCATGTTTCTATTGTACAGGGATGATCTGTTGTCGGGCATAAGACATTAACATAAACTGAGGACTCCCTAGTTTGCTGGTACAATGAAAAGTGACATATAATTGCGAGACATCGCTTATTTATTTCCTCAATTGTTCAGGTGTTTTGGAAATATTACTTTGTTTGCATATCAGTGGGTACATTGTATTGTTGAATGCAATGAACACCATTTTCAGACTTTATATGGATTGAAAAAAAACATAAAAACTTTTTCCGAGAATGATGATGAGGCACGATAACTTTAAAGGAATCTGTATTTGGCTATAATGCATATAAGATATGTCTTGCACATGAAGTATTAAAAATTGTACAAAGCACAGGATGATGTATTTTCTATAACTGAACACACTTTGGGAACTAATTCCCCTCAGTATCAAAGTTGCTCATATTCACCTGCCCCTTTAACTAACAGACCACCATTTTTACTGAAAATATTCATTCTTCAACTTTGTTATTGTGTTACATACTGACATTATAAAGCCATCACATGTATCTGCTTATAAGCTGCCATGTATAATACTTTATAATTACAACAACTGAAAATGTCAATCATAAAAAAAAAATGACAAACGACACCACAGCTGTTTGTATATCAAATACTTATGACTATAGGACTAGATACAAAAAAATTAGATTGAAATTAAAGATACATTGTAATTATTAAACAAACCAAAAATATCTGTAATACGAAACTATTAACTATAGCGTAGCTGTGTATAAAGTACACCTGTAAGAGACGATATCAAAATGGTTGGTAAATAACGGGAACTCCTCCTGCATTGTAATTACCTCATGTGTAATGGACATTTTTCATGTGAAATGAACAATTTTAGAACTGGGAGTATGTAGCAGTTAGGAGTAACGAGGCAATTAAGGAGGTCATTAGGATAGAAGATTGTGTCAGTGCTGCAAATAAAACGTGATAAATTGTTGTCATTGGAATCATTTCCTTGTGCTACCAATACAGACTGATTCATTTACGATGTTGAAACATTTATTACACGATAAAGGTAGAGACAAGCCCACCCCCACCCCCCCCCCCCCCGAGAGTCTAATTTACAGTGTTTATTTCACTCTTGCAGGACTATTAGATTTTGATATCAAATGTAATGAGACATTTTAGGCATTTCAAACTAGAATCAGAAATATCACTGACATATTAAAAATATAGTTACATTGACAATATTAAAATACATGTATATTGACATACAGGATTAAAATACTTATACCATGCATAATCCATAAGCCATAAATATGGAATTTATACCCAGATTGTTCTATGCCATGACATCGCATATCTATGTCATGACAATGCGTGTCTATGTCACTGGTTCTGCTATGGGTAATAGATCAAATCAACAATAACAAGCATAGAATATTCAGTCTAAATGTTATTTTATGAAAATCATGTTATTTTTTACAATACTGTAATAATGCAAATAGATTGTACTGATCAGTTTGCTTTCATCTCTGCATAATGTAACGGATCTCTTTGCCTTCTCATAGTTCATGGATGGATGGATGGATGGATGGATGGATGGATGGTTAAGTGAATGAAAGGGTGGGTGGATTAATGGATGGATGGATGGATGGTTAAGTGGATGAAAAGGTGGGTGGGTGGGTGGATTAATGGATGGATGGATGGATGGTTAAGTGGATGAAAGGGTGGGTGGGTGGGTGGATTAATGGATGGATGGATGGATGGATGGATGGATGGATGGTTGAGTGGATGAAAAGGTGGGTGGGTGGGTGGATTAATGGATGGATGGATGGATAGATGGATGGTTGAGTGGATGAAAGGGTGGGTAGATTAATGGATGGTTGAGTGGGTGGGTGGGTGGGTGGATTAATGGGAGGGGGGATTGATAGATGGATGGATGGTTGAGTGGATGAAAGGGTGGGTAGATTAATGGATGGTTGAGTGGGTGAAAGGGTGGGTGAGTGGGTGGGTAGATTAATGGGAGGGGGGATGGATAGTTCGATAGATAGATGGACAAGAAGATACAAGGACATGTCAGATGGATGGATAATGGATTGACAGACTGCAGTTAACCAAATTTTACCCCCTAGGCTGTGAAATAACAAGACTTGATAAACACATGACATTAGTACTAATCTGTTGATCAAAGGTCAGTCACTAGTTGACAATACCTGACTAGACATCATTCACATCAAGTAAAAACAAAAACAACAAACTGGAACAAAAAATAACAAAAAAAGCTTTACAAAATCCATTTACAGATCATTAGTCCTGCATGAGTTAATTCAATGGGCTGTAAGCTTATGAATATTTATATCCTACTTGTAGACTGGCAATGAAAGAAGAAATACCAGAGGCAATTATTTAGAGAGACGTGCCTAATTGGTATCCGTCCTACCTTAAAACAAAATCAATTGTTATTATTTATGAAGGAGGTGTTCCAGGCTGAACTGAACAAAACATGTCTGGACGGCACCAAAACTATTTAGAAAAGCAAAAAGAGAAAAATAATTCTGATCACAGACTGTCTAATTTGTAGATCCGATAAGTTGCTTACAACATCACGACACTAGGTATTACGCAAGAGATATTTAGTTCCGCCGACCAGGTATTGATTTGCCTCAGCTCAAGAGAGTAAAACATCCTCCAGTGAATGTAGAAGTGTCATCAATATTTATAAGAATAACAGTTAGGTTGTTAAGGCTCAAAGACTTGGCAAAGAGTAATTAGGAGTAGTCAATGAAGGACATTGCAATGGTTGTACCGCTATTGATGTAATCACTAAAACACTTCAATTAGTTTTGTTGGCTATCAGACTGTTTTTTTATCACTTTCCTTTTCAGTGAATAGCCAGCCTTGCGGACTTGCAAGTCGTTACCATCAAATGGCCTTGGATTCATATGCTGTCACTGGTAGTAAATGTTTAATTGATCAATAATAGGGATGGAGATCGTCCTTTGTCAATCTTTAGTAGATCTTTGTTTCTGGAGTTCATTATTATCAGACGGTTGAATGAAATCACAGTGTTAGTACATGCAAGTAAATTGAGGTGACTACAGTCTCTTTTGACAACTGAGTGACAAAATGTTTCACTTTTTACAAACTTTTTGTTAAATTTCAGGCCTGGATCATGTATCAAGGTGATTTTAATTTCTGGTGCTCACTATTATCACATGATTAACTAAAATCACAGTATTAATACATGTAAATAATTTAGTAATTTGAGGTGACTAGTCTTTTTCGACAACTCAGAATAACGAAATGTTTAACTTTTTCAATCTTTTTGTAAAATTTCCATTTCATTTTGGCCCTGGATCATGTACACTGTCTCAAACAATGGTACTTTGTATGATAATCATTCTTTTTTGGTGCTTAGTATTATTTATACATGCAACTGGTTGACAGAAATCACAGTGTGAATACATGCATGCAAAGTAATTTATTAATTCTATACTTGACATCTCAAAATGACCAAAAGTCTGACTCTTCACAAAATCTTTGTACAATTCCTTTTTTTTACTTGGAGCTTGTAAACTGACTTTAAAAAAACAATGTCAGAATGCAAAAGATAGAAATAATTGTTTCTTTAAGACATATACTGACAATGATTTTGAAGCAGATCAGTCATTGCAGTAAGTTGATACTTTTTCACATTACATTGTAATCACTTGTTGAGTGTGATTTTGTTCAATAACAGAGAAACCCTCCACAAGGGATTTCGTCAAAGATGGCGGTAATTCTCGGTACCTGCAATAACATAATACCTCGTGCTAGAGAGTCAAAACAAAACAAGAAGGTTGACTAATTTTCACGCATGCCTATACTATAGTAATGCATGTGAAGCGCTTGGAACGGAAGTTATGGTGTCTACCAAGAAATTGAATGTTTGTTATTTTTATGATGCATCTAGGCAGTAATATATTATTTCAGGTACTGAGAATAATACATTGACCAGTAAGAAATGATAATGTCATGTGTTAATGTAGTCTGTGCCTGGGATGTAAAAATTTTAAAACTTTTACTGTTTCTTTGTTCAGGAAAACTCCCACCCATTCTCAGTTAAAAGTCTTTGTACGACATACAGCCCCCTCAAATACTTTACTTCTATGTGACTGAATGGTTACATGATTTAGAAGAAACTAGTGGCAACAAATAAATACTAAAATTGTCTATTATATGCAGGAAATAGCTGGACTATGAATATCAAATTTCCATATGTTGCAAATCAGAGTGTCCCATATGATTTGTCACCTTTGTGCCAGGTTTATACGGAATTAGTTATTGCATGTCTGAGAAATGACGTACTAGTAATATTAGTATTATGGATGGACTGATGGACGGATGGACAAATGAACTTAAAAAAACATGAGTTACAATGCATATATGTAAAATAGAGGTCGAAATGATATCAAAATTACCAGAAACCCATTTTAGAATCCAATATGGCTGCCAATTACTGTGTTAACTCTCTGGGAAAATAAAAGATTGTCAATTTCCTTGAAACAAGATGATGAACCCCCAAATTTCTTTTAATGTTTCAAAAAGACCATGAAAAAGCTTTCATATGGCAAAGTTTGGAGAGATCGAATAACTTTGATTTTCATCAAATTTCATCCCGGAGGTGCATTCTACCTTAAAAGCAAAGTCATTAAGTTGTAAGTTTTGGCAATTTGTAACTATATCTGTGTTGTATCCAAAACGACTTCCTGTATAGCATTATTTAGGTATCTATAAAGTAAAATAAATCTGTATACAACTTCGACCTTTTTATTCTTGTTTATAAAATAAACAGTTTTCAGAAGTTAACTTCTGGAGTAGAAAATGAAACGGAAAGCACTGAATAAGGAAACTCTATAATTGGAGTATAGTGTAGACTTGTGAACTATGACCTCTGAACTTTGAACTCTGACTATCATTTACACTATTCAAAGTTTGGATTCACTGGGCATGTAATACACAGCAGCAGTAAATTAACCTTTGCAACCTTTATCACCACATCGAGGTGATCTTCACAGCAGTTTAAGGATGGAGGGTCAACACGAATTAATGAAGTCATTTTACTATAGATGCACATCTTCTGTATTTTTACGACGTCTCCCATTGGGACTAGGTCATAAAACACACACAGCCATTTACCTTGTTGTGATGTATAACGACGTCTGTCTCTCTCAAGTCAAATGTCTCCTCACTTCAGTTTCTTCAATCTTTATTGTCTAGATTTAATTATATGATGTCATACAACGTCCAGTCATAACCCCTTCAGTGGTAATGTTTTATCTATCTGTAGTAAGTATGCCGCAATATGCTCACTTCTCTTAATTCTTACACGAGGTACACAAAGTTGAACATGTCAAGGGTTTCCGTACCAATTCATCATTTTTTTCCTTACTCATCCGTGTATAGTAAATTTGTAAAGAGGCACAGAATAGGCCAGCATAATACTGACGCAATAAATCAGCTTTGTTTTCTACTATGAAAGTTTTATGCGTAGTGTCAATCTTGGAGTGATGTGAAGCACTTACAAAGTGCTCTCTGATTGGCTAACATCATATGTAAATCTCTGATTTGCTTTTCACTCGTGATAGCCTGACTGAGTGTTCAGGCCTAAAAAAAAATAATTGTGTGATTCTGATTAGACTCAATTTTAGAATAGAATAATGGGGCATTAATTAATTAATTTTTTTTCATACGTGTGTGTCTAGTTCAGTTAGTTATGTTTGCTATTATTTCCATATGGTCTCTGTGTTATTTATTTCTTCCTATCAGATGTACAGCCATTACAGATTGGAAGAACAATTTTATATTGTCTTTTTAAATTGATATCAGTTTCTGCATCCCCTATTTCTCGTAAGACTTAACAATTTTTAATTTTCTCAAATACGTAAAAAAAAAAAAAGATTAGGGTCGGCAGTGAAAAACTAGGCGAGGATAGGTAACTGGAACCAAACACCAAACAATTTATTTTATGCCTTATGAAACAGTTGGGTGAATGTGTAGAGCCAACTTTTCCATCCAGTAAGACATACGAGTACTAGTGACTGATACCAGTCCCTTGGGAGACTTCTAGTAACTGGGAAGAATGAAGTAAAAGTTGGACATTTTCGTGTATAAAACTAAAAATGAATAACAAACTTGAGTATGACACCAAAGGATTTGAGCCAGTCTAGTGAATCTGAGCATCTCATCCTCGACATATTTATCACTTATTTCAGAGAGAAAAAGTATATACAAGTAGTTGAACATTAATCTTTGATATTATATTTATACATTGTTCCCAAATATTTTGAATTGTTCAGTCGAGGAAAATATGAGTGACTTAAGGGGCCATGTCAATACGAGTTGAGGATGAGTACTGACAAACCTCATATCAGGAATATTTTCCAGTTGCATGAAGAAAAAATAGTGGTGAATATTATTATACACGTGAACACTAAATAAATAAATTTGAGAAAATGGAGAAGAACAATCACAATTTTCAATATTTTGAACTCTGTAGAATGGATGCCATATGTGTGTGTTGCCGTGATGTGGAACAGCCAAGATATAAATTCTATATTTTCTGTTTGAACGTGTTAAACTTTTATGTGATATGTACATTTGATGCAGTATACCAGACTACACATGCCAAATTTAGTCTCCGGGAAGTAGTTGCAGACAAAAAAATCACAGAAGCTTTCACACAATTCTCTGTCAATTAGTTTTAATCTGAAATACATGCAGTAGTTTGATTTTCTATGCACAGTACATGCAACATGCATTGAAGAAACATTCATTGTAAATATTTCAATATAAAAATCTTCACATTTTCTTTCATTATTTTGAGATATTTTAATCTTTTCATGCTTTTAAGTATTCAATACATAATACAATGAGACGTGATGAAAAAAACTAACATATATTTCTGAGAAAAACTAAAAATTTGACGAATTTGGAAGCACTGCTCTCAGAAAAGGTTAATGGTTTGCAGCTATCCATTTGTGCATTTTCCACTTTTTCTGAAATTAATAGTCGTTTCAGGTAACCGATTCCAATAACACTTCACCTTTTGTTGTTACAACTTTGCAATAAATTTGCAAAATAACTCTGTCTGACACTGACAGACACGATGAAATATGAGAATTTCAGTGAGTCATTTATTCTGTCTTATTTGCTCAGTTGTTACTAACATTACATTCCAGTCAATATTGTTTCATTTGTGCTTTGATATGTAATTTTAGAAACCTACTGAAAAATCATGTAATTTGGACGATTTGTGGAACGTTACGATGTCACTTAATGATAGCAACCAGGGAAAATAACACCAATGGCGTTGTAGCATAACTGTACAATTTTATGAGTTAATTTTTCAAAAGTGTTTTAGTCACATGTAAAGTCATCCAGACAGACAGACAGACAGACAGACAGACAGACAGAGACATACATACATACACACACAGACAGACATACATACAAGATACATACAGACAGACAGACATACACACACACACTCACACACACACACACACACACACACACACACACACATACACACATACATACAGACAGACAGACTGATATATACCATGCCTTTAACATGACTGAACCTTATAGTTCATTTGTGCTGAAAACTGTGTTACTAAGCAACCTCAATGATAGATTAATAATGGTTCCTCACACATCTAGGTGTAAATTACTCCATCAAAGTTACTAATGATTTCATTCCATCAATCAAACAATAACATTTTTTACTAGCCTGACAATGAAGGTAATTATTTACCAAAATTCACATTTTCTATTAAAAACCCAAATCACATACCGGTGGTTCGATCATTTTGATTTGAACAACTCCCAACTAAACAGCCAAAGCAACACCCTCACCATATAACACGACAATTTGTCGAGCAGTTTTTTGACGTTACATTTTTTACGCACGCACACATGCACAGACAGACAGACACTTTACAATGCCTATAGCATGACGGAATGCTATTGTTCAGTTGTGCTAAAAATCACTGAATCTACCTCATTCATGGTGTTTTTTACTTGATTTTAGAATTCTAAAATTCTTCAAGATAGACTCTTGTGCAAATAGGATTCGCTTTACAAAAAATTCTACTTGTGACATTACTTAATTTTGAAATTTTCTTGACAATAATTGTGATCTGGATTCTAGAATTTGTATCAATATTCAAAATTTCAAAAAGGTCTTTCATACGTCCTGTTTTCTACGCTTTTCGTACTACACTGAATATTATCCTTTTTCTAAAATTTTAGAGAAGCACATTTTATTTGGGACATTTATAAAAATATTCAATATTGTGTTGCTTTACTGAAAATCATTTAATCAAGCAATTTGTACCAACATCTAATACTTTGTTTAAAAATATTGGTAAAAAGTATATTATTCGGGTTACCTGTACAAAGATTCAATATCTTGCAAGTTATAGTGAAATTCCTTAATTCTGGGCTATTTTTACCAATATTTAATATTTTCTATTAGAAATTACTGAAAATCATTAAATCATACTATTTTTATCACGAATATCTAATGTTTCATTTCTAAATTTTTGTGAAGAGAACTAATATTGTATCATTTTCACTGCAAAATTTAACACAAATTGAGAGAAAATTGTGAAATTTAGTGAAAATTGTGTACTTATGTCGTTTGTACTGACATTACTTTGTTTTAGAAGGCAGACCACGTTTTATCAGGTCACATCATTGGAGGTGTAGTGGCAATAAATTTCCCCTGATTACTACAGTTGGAGTTTTTCTCTCATTACCGTTCTCTAATAAATTTGAGAATTGATTAATGGACACAACAAGGGGGAGAAAACATATACACTTAATTTATAACAGATACATGCCAAGTATACATAATTTTAGTTTGACAGAATAATGGACTGACAAACACTTGCAATTTTACTGTTCTGCACAATTTCACATTTGGGAAATTTAAATGTCATACAATTTGTAATTCAGCACCCATTTTCGGCTGCAGTCAATGTTCAAAATGCACTAACACGATATGTATCGAGACACATTTCACATTTGGAAATTTAAAAGTCATACACAGTTGGTAACTTGGGTCCCATTTTTGGCTATAGTCAATGAATAAAATGCACAAACATATAATATGTACTAAAATACACTGAGGTGCTTGAATATGTAGTTGTACAGTCCACATTTATAAATCAGGTCTCATTGTTAGCTTATTTTAATGTAAAAATGCACATACACTAACTAATAATGCACACTAAAGCATATTGAGAAGCAAATCAGCCTGATAGAGATGCTTGTGTATGCACACAGAGGCTTGTAACCGACACTGTCATTTTTCAAAATTTTTAGTAACCAAAAAATTACACCATAATTTCATTTTTATACCATATCTGAAAGCTCTACAAGTTGCTCGATGAGATTTAATATGTTTTAATATACGAAACAGCATCATTATGAATCAAAAGAAAACCCGAAAATCCATAATGTTACAGACTCTGTCCCTTTAACTGCATATTTTTGGTCTCATATTGTTGACTGTACACTCGCCTGAAGGTAATTCTCGGCACCTGCAATAGCATTTTACATCATTCTAGAGTGTCAAAATAGAACAAGAAGTTCGGGTCGGCTTATTCTCACGTGTGCCTATAGTGAATTAAAATGCATGTGAAGCATGTGGAATGGAAGTTTTGATATCAACCATGAAATTGAATGTTTGTTATTTTTATGATCTGCCCATAGGCAGTAGTATTCTATCTCAGTTTACCGAGAATTGGTAAGATACCTGGCTAGAGTGAGACTCAAGTTTATCATTAATTTACAAAAACAATACCATTTCTTGGGGTAAATTTTGGTAAAAATCTCTAGTGGAATTGTATTATTTGTATCACACCACATTAGAATGATAACAAATTGATCAAATAGTTCTACTTCCTTCATTTAGGTGTGACAGAAAAACTACAACCGTTACAATAGCTGTATAGATAAGTGTAATGCAGATGTAAAGAAAATACAGCACAAAGACAGTTTGAATCCTCAGTGAGCTTTTTCATGAAGTTTAATTTGATAAAAAAAAAATCTACCAAAAAGATCCTAAAGACCACAAATTGTACACATAAAACTACTGTTATTACTACAGAAAATAAGCTAAGTATCAGCAAAGTAAGATAGACACAAACTAAAAGTATCCTTTGATGTGGTAGATTACACAAGTGGGTGATAACCATACCTTTGTTATGTAGATATAATTACCCTGTAATCACAACAGTGTTAAAACACTGGAAGTCACATAAACCTAACCAGTTCTACTAAAAACTAGAAATGTGCCACCAGATGAGAAACCACCTCACTGTGAGTGTAACTGCATCAAGTTCCATTTCTAGCTTACATACAATAGGTTGCAATTGTAGTTCTAGTTTGTGTCTGTGTTTGCTTCCCAATAGTTTGACTTGCTACTGTTACATTGCTTCACCGAATAGATCAAATTAAATATCAATTAATTAAACTACAATTTCATCTTTGGTTCATTTCAAGACCAAATTCTAATGAGATAACAACAAAACACAGCTACACAAAACAGGACAAAGCAAGCAAACAAGCAATAGAATAGCCTGAAACACACCAAAACTAACAAAACAAGAAACACACAATCACCCTTTGGGGTGGTTCACCGCACAAAGTCTTTTGTTGTTCCTGGCTGTCTCATAACACAATATCTTGAATTAATAGGGTGGAATTTAATTATAACAAGTGCATTTTGTAGTTGATAATAATCCCCATGATACCATTAAAATGACAATTAACAACAGCTGGATGTTTGTGTCTCTAATTGGACTCATTAAATTGTATTCACATGGTGATAAACTACATGTTGATAACATGCATGTTATGACAAGTAGGTGGTGAAGTACCATAATGTGACAATCAATTCTGTTATTCTATGGACACTGATACCTGCATATAATCAAAGGAAGATCATCTTACAATTTACATGATTTGCTAGCTTCCCTTTTTGTCAACTGATTTTAATACTAGGTAAGTGAAAACTGGTAATGTGTTGTTGAAACAGAAATCATGTGTTTGCTAGGGGGTCTAAATTTATTCTTATCCTCAATATGATGTTAATCTAACTCCCTAGCTTTGCTAAAACACATCTTTCCCACCATTCACTTCTTACCAGACTCATTTTAGAGAGAACAATTTACTAATGTTATAATGGTTCAGCACTGCACATACAGCTAGGTTTCTGTACACTTTGCAAGCTCTGTAGTTGTAAAAGTCCTTGAGGGACGTTAATATGCAGGGGGTGTTATGTAAGTTGTTTTCTTTCAATAGATAACACTGATAGTAATCATGAATGCAGACTTTTCAAAAGACAAATGCAAGAGAGAAAAAATCCTTACAATCTGCCATGAAATATTCTATGAATTGATATTCTTTAAAACCTACTTTCCTTTTTTGCTGTCAATTGCCTCCTTTTTATGGTACTATTTTTTTTCTATTCCGAATTACACACAAATCAAATTCAAGAGCCAATAGTGCTTGTCAGTAGAGGGTTTTATAAATCAGTGTTTCAGAGTAAAAATACATGTTTCTACATTTTTCCATTATATACGTCTGATATCTATGAAGTGTATCAATTAATTTCTGCATAAAAAAAATTGATGTAGAACGCACTTCGGAAATAAATTCTTTAAACTTTTGCTATTACTTTGTTCAAGAACTCTCCAACCTATTTTCAGTTAAAACCAAGAAAACAGATCTTGGGTCACCAAACAAATTTTTGAAATAGAAGTCAAAATGACATCAAATCTTAGTCATTTTAAAATCCAATATGGCCGCCAACGAGAAAATAACAGGTAGATGATTTCCTTGAAAACAAAATGGTGAACCCCAAAATTTCTTTAATTATCTCAAAAGGACCTGGGACAAACTTTCATATAGCAAAGTTAGGAAAGAAATTAAGAACTTTGATTTTGAGGGATATTTGTTCCTGAGGTGAGTTCTACCTTTAATACAATCTTCAATATTATATATTAGTAGATATAAAAGTTAAATTGGTGTGTAGGAATGATCTTGTAGTGGAATACTTCTGTGTTTGTTTTGGGAATCATTGGGTAAACTTGATACTAAACAAACAAAGTATCTACTACATACATGTATACCTTGTAGCAGTATACATAATAGCCAATATTGAATTAAAATTGTTAAAACCAGAGAGATATCATACTTACTGGATTACTTTCACTTGTTCTAAATATAGCTCTTTGTTCATGTGTACTTGTAGCTGTGGCTTCCTGTACAGAGTAGCTGCTACTGGTGTGTACATTCATACAAAACATGCAACTCTGCAAAAATAATATTAACAAAACATACAACAAAATTGTGTATGATAATGATAAGCAAGTCTATTACAGAACCCCTTAACAAAATCTGAACCCAGGGTCTATGTGATGTGAAGCCTGGACCCAGGGTCTATGTGGTGTGAAGCCTGGACCCAGGGTCTATGTGGCATTAAGTCTGGCCCCAGTGTCTATGTGGAATGAAGTCTGGACTCAGGGTCATTGTGGCACTGAGTATGGTCCCAGGGTCTATGTGGCACTGAGTGGCACTGAGTCTTGACCTAGAGTCTATGTGGCATTAAGTCTGGCCCCAGGGTCTATGTGGCATGAAGTCTGGACTCAGGGTCTATGTGGTATGAAGTCTGAACTCAGGATCTATGTGAATTCTCAATGAGACATCCCTACTAAGCATATAGTGTACTCAAGATTATACTATACATTTTTTTTATTGAAAAATGGAACAGGACATATTTCATTCCACAGGCAGATGCTCCAAAAATCCTACTATGTTCATTGGGTCCATTGGGATCTGGTATTTTGGTCAATGCTGAACTAGTGGCTTTAATATATTCATTAGATATCTACAAAACATTGAGGCAACAATAATTACTATAGCCAGCATTGAACTAGGGTCTATAGACCGGAACATGTGTATTGTTTGTTTGAAAGAACACCCACAATTACAATATCCAATTTACCGGCTTGTAAAATACATAATTATGGTAATGAATGAGACCACTCCCAGAAGATTACTATATGTTATTAGTTTCAAAACAATTGTTTCCAGCAAACAGCATGCAAGTCGACCATCATCTGCAAAATAGATTGCACCATCCTTTTAAGGGGAAGGATAAATCTTAGATGTTTAAAAGGATAAGATGTGATGGTTTCATTCACTTTCACTTCATATCAGTATGGAGCTGGATCAGAACTTAGATGGAAGTGATGTAAAGGCCTTGGCAGTGTGCCCTCTCAGCTAATTTGACGTGCCACTGATGCACATGAATTTTTGGTGATTCACTTAAATTTGGTGTTCCCATATCCCTTACTATGCGGTAACTCACTAGTTTTTCTCATTTTGACTCACAACAACAATCTTTGGCTCTCATTAGAAGGCACACTGGGCCTTGGTATAGAGTTACCATTAAATGTAAAAGAGAAAAGAGAAATCCAATAAATTTGCATACACTTCCATGCGCTGTACTAAAATGTTGGTAGGTAACAGAGAAGGGAATAATCTCCTGAATTGTGCATAAACTCTTGTACTTTGTTACAATGTACCATAATTTTGGAGGGAAACCCTGGTAAAATGCTTTGGGAGCACTGGTTGGTTTGACCTATTCACCCCACCCGTTCAAAGCCATTGCAGTAGTTAATATAAAAGATGAAAACTGACATGACATTTCTATTTTTTCTATTTTTTAAATTCATAATTTGACTCTGTGAGTAAGAGTAGCACTGGTTTGACAAAGTAGAGCAGATGTCACTTGGTCACATTAATAAAGTCATTTATAATTCATCACAACTCAGGAAGCTTGCAGTTCCTGTTTCACTGCTTCTTGTACATGTATTGTAATCCACTTGTCAACTGTACTACTGTTGGCAATCTCCATGGAAACTACCACCTCACGAACTTCACTCTATCTCAAATGTACATCAAAACTGTATCAGTATTTATTTACAAACGGTGCCAGTGGTGTTGGAGCACAACTGAGTTGCTATTATTACTTCATTCTGGGTTGTTCACTCACCTGTTTCCATCTTTGTAGTTGTAATCTTGCATCAGTCAATCCTACAATGATAACAAAGATAAGTAGGTCATATATACTCTTCATTTATTTTGATACAAAGTCACAAACTCATCCAATAAGCTCTTTTTCGTCTCACAGCAGATCTCACAAGATCCCGCATGAGCCATTGAATCCTTAGCAACCACACATGAGGGTGGTCAAGCTGAAAGTGTCAAACACTTAGCAACAATATTATTCTCAACATCATCGCACATGGCCACGGCGAAAGCTTGACCATGATCACATGTTTGAAAACCGTTGTAGCTACGACCATTAGCATATCACATGTTATCTGCAACAAGACGTAAAATCCCTTTTATTCTGTCAAGGATTTTTTTTTCATAAGTAAGCTATAAAGTATAATATAGGCCAACTTGCACTTTTATGTCTCAATAAATACTTCCAAAAAACGTCCAGTATTGTCTTTCATGTTCATTTGTTCCTGAAATGATAATCAAAATCACTGCATACCATTGACAAGTTAATGTGCACTTTTCACTATGATTCTGATACCAATGATATAAAGTATGTTTTCAACTGATCATTTTATCACCCCATTGCAATGCTATACAATGCAAATGTGAATAATAGCCATGCCAGACAGACTAACAAGAAAACCTGGCTGGCTAATCGAGTAATTCACTGCAGCTCTAATAGCATAGTTATTAAAAAGAGGATACGTACAGATGAAAAGGATAAAATTGAATGATGAAAGGTTAACAAGTTAAAAATGCAAGTAAAATATATGGTTACCAAGATCCTATCAGCTAAATCTTAATGAGAGAATCTAAACTTGGTTGGATGTGCTGTTCACCTGCACTTTGATCTTTTTGGTTATTAGTGATGATTGTGTAAATTTTAGTTATCGGATTAACATAAGTGATTCTTGAGATGAAAAATTAGCGTCAAAGTGAAATGTGCCTCAGAAATAACCAGTTTAAATTTTTGCTGTTACTTCATTCAGGAAACAATTCTTAGTTAAAATCTAGAAAAAACATCAGGGGATCACCATACACATTTCTGAAATAGAGGTCAAAATTAATTCATTTTTAGAATCCAATATGGCTGTAGAATCCAATATGGCCGTAGAATCCAATATGGCCACTGAATCCAATATGGCCATAGACTCCAATATGGCCAGTGAATACTGTGTTAACTCTATGAGAAAATAAAAGACTGGTGATTTCCTTGAAAACAAGATGGTGAACTCCTAAATTTCTTTTATTATTTCAAAAGGACCAGGAACAAGCTATCATATGACAAAGTTTTGAGAGATTTTAAGAACTTTGGTTTTCAGTGAAATTCATCCCCAAGATGCATTCATAACAATTGCAACTAAAAAGGTAGCATTTGCCAGAACACTATATTTAACATATACATTCAAAGTTGATCATTTGCAAGTTTAGGTTGTTGTTTTACTTGATAGATAGTGTGTGTGTGTGTGTGTGTGTGACAATAGGTGTCTTTGTTTTGACTTTATTCTTTTTAATAGTAATTTGTTTCTTATAAATTCACTTTGGGCACATGTAGAAGAGTGGACTGACTGTGTTTGAGATTACCAATCTTTTGTTTATGTTTAGTAAGTCTAACACAATCCCAATGATCCCAGGTCAAATATATGTATTTCCAGTTATACATATAAAACAGTCCCTAACCTAACCCTGACCCCCTTCCTCGAATGTACAGTGTGTTCATTGTACAATTGGCCCAGTATTCTACACTGTTGCCAAAACTTCAAACACTGGCAGGGAACTGAGGAAAGAGACACTTGCCTAAGCATGTGAACCAAGTATTACTATTAATTCAATAATAAAATGTAATATATTACAGTCCATATATAGTTTTACAATGATCCATGACTCTGATATGCTACACCGTCTGTCTGTTTACTACACTTACAAAAGTGATTTATTTGTAAAGTTTAAGATGAATACAGTTGTAGATTTACTGTAACAATGTACTTTATTAAGTTTATAGCTAAAATTAAAGCCTAGCAATAACACCGATCACAACAGATCATGTACACCATGTGATATGTACCAAGTAAACAAATTTATCATTTCAGTTTACACCACACTTTGGGGAAGGCAGCCCACTAAAGTCCCATTTCTGGATCAACTATATTATGAATGTGCTAATCGCATGAACAATACGGTATAATGTAAACAACGATTCGTGAAAAACAACAAGTTTATCTCACCGTTACTTCCAATCACCCTCCACATGGGCGCTGCCATCTTGAATTTTCGCAATGTAGTATGGGAAATATTTAGCGAAAACATTCGGATTTTTCATTTAAACGTCGACTTCCTGGGCAATTCTTGTACTGCCCATGGAAATTTTAACATTTGTCGACCTATTCTTAGCCCTAACTCATTCGAAATCTACTTTACTATTATCAAGTTTATATGCAAATTAGTTGTACCTCTTGAGGTCGCCATTTTTGTTCTACGATGATGGCGTATTCGCATTCAATGGTACCCTCCTTTTTGTGCGATTTTCCCGCCTTCGGTGAGCTAGCTAAAGATACCTAAATCAGCTCAAACGATAAGGTAAATATGACAGATTTTCAAACCGTTGTTGATCTAGCAATATGTTACCCGGCTTGGGACCATTTTAGTGATCACTGTGCCACGAGTATCAAACATTTTCCCGTTGGTGAGTTGCCCACTAGTGTAGAATGCGTGTGACTAGCCGTCAAAATATTAGCGCTAGACTTGTACAACATACGTGTGCTTTTTGACAACTCATGTCCAGTTTTCCAGCATTGATGATAATATTCAGACAACCATGTTTGTTAAATGAATTGTATGCACAACAGGAGCACCTGATAGTTTACGTGGAAAAAATATATACGACAGTTATATTGAACGATAACATGTATTATGAATTGTATATTTTGATTGTGGTGATAGCCCACTGTCGTTTGGTGTGTGATATGACAGACCGGTGTCTAAGCACACAGGAGCGGTCTCATTTTTGATGTATCGCGAGGCTCAGGTCAAAAGTAATATTTCCAAATATTGTGTTATTGGCAGGAGAAAGTCAAGTGTTTTGGTGAGAGGTATGGAACAAAGAGAAGCTTTGTTTAATGGGCCTCAGAGTGTGGGGGGCACAATGGAGAACAAAAATAACAGCTCACAAGGAACGTGTCCCCAACAAGATGCCCAAGTAGACAGAGACAATTTTTCAGAGAAGAGTATTTTCACTGAAGAGGATATTGATACTGATGCCCAGATGCCTGAATTTAGCATCCAGGAGACAAATTTTGAGGAGGGCCAAGTCAAATTGAGATTGAAGACTACAAGGCCATCTAAAAAATCGTCCAAATGTAGCACGGCATCAAGTACTGATAGCCGTCCAGCTATAAAAATCACGATAAAACAACCCCCAAATTCAAAAACGGCAGATGGTACGAGCACAGAAACTCACAGCAGTAAGTCAACAACACACAAAAAGGTAGGTTCTCATCCGTTATGCTTTTATATTGTCGAGTTATAAAAGATATTTGCCAGCTGACCTCTCATGCATGCATGCAAACTCAGTGGCGTGTATCTGGATGTTAGTGGTTACATAGGAATGGGACTTCCATACAATATGGTATGCGAGTCCTTGGAACATGCAGTCAGCTATCCTTAGAGCTAGGTCATCACTGCTCAAACAGCCTATCAGATAAACAAGGTTAAAAATTATGGCGGCAGTTGGATCAGTGGCTTAAAATAAATGTACTGAGAGAAACTACTACTGTTCAGGAAGTGTGTCGTATGCTGAAAGGTTACGCATCATGATAAGTAGTATTGTGTAGACAAATGTAATCTGTACTACCACTGGGTAGTACAAACCAGTAGGGGCTCAAATGGGAGATTGTCGTGTTGTTTAATTCGACAGTCATATCTGACATATTACACACATGCACACGCGCCACATGTTGTATTTTTGATAACTTGCCCTAACTTGTAGCTAGGTTAGAGTGTTCCTTTGTCAGTATGTATTGATGATGTCTGCCATTTGGAAAATGTTTGTGTTAATTGTATCCTAGTGGCATACAATTTCTTGAATAAGTGGTTGCATAATGTGGTATTCATTTACATGGTTGTCTTTTGTGCACCTATTGTGTTTGTGAAAGTGTTTGTGACACCTGCCCTTGTAAAAATGAATGGTTTGTCAATGTATTCTTTTACTTCCACAGACCATGCTTCTGAAAATATTTACAGTTAGGTTGCTTTTCCCCACACTATGTCAATAATCTTGTCTGGCTGGCTGACTCCTAATTATGACGTCTGAATGGATTTACACATCCAAGTGTTCCTCAGGCATGTCTTAACTTTATTATCCTAATGATAGAATTCTGAAACTGAGAAAGAGAACATGAACATGGCTGTTGTGTGGTAATGCTTGGATTACCACTGACAATGTGAAGTCCAGCCCATCATTAGTGGTACAAATAGAGATGAGTTTATGGACAGCTTTTGAACAGGAGCTTCCAAATTTAACAAATTGCCGTCAATGAAGGTGGTATTAAGTGTGGCAGGTGGCCTCTTAGTAGACTTTACAATTGTATATGCAATGGTGGCAATATCTAGTAGTAATTTACCAAGTAGTTGATGGGATGTATAAGTAAGATTTGTGTTTCCATACTTTTCTCACCCCTTATAAATATATTATAAGCGTGATATTTCACTCAAATATGTTGATTTTTATGTGCACATATAAGTGTATCAAATGCTGGTAGCTTTATTATGTCCTTTGCCTGAATTACAGAAATACTAAGTCTCTGGTCTAGGTGAGATTAAAATATTATGTCCTTATTTGATAGTTTGGTTTCTCGTGAGAAGATTTAGCCGCAAATCTGGAATAGAACTACTGTAGACTGAACTGGTGTAAAAGTGAGAATTCTAACTGAAAATTATAGAAATAAGGAAAATAGATTGAAAAAAAAATTGCATTTGAGGATAAAAGAGTACTGCTGATACTAAATGGAATGTAATATTAAAACCCAGCATGCTGCAAAAAAGATGGAAGTGTGAATGCCTGTGAACATGATCTGGTTAGAAGGGAGAATGCATGATGTGTAAAACATATAGACCAAATAAGTGAAAATTTGAACCAAATTTTTACGACAGAAAGGGTCCTGAAAATATAAAAAGAGAAGTCAGCAAGGTAAGGATAAATTGTAAGAAAAAATAGATGCAGGGATTTCAAAATATCTAATTTTTGCAATATTTGAAAGCCCTATCAACAACCTAGTACACAGTTTATTATGAATGGTGGTAGAGATTCGTGAAGTCTGGTAATTTCTACTTTTTACAGTATAAAACCACTCCTGTCAAACAGAAGGACAAAATGTGTCAATAGTACCTACCAGTACAGTTGGAGAATATGTTTTCTAAAATGTATGCAGATTTGAAATTTCGAAATGTGGTTAATTTTACTTTTCAAAAAAAAAAAGCTGGAAATGAAATATGGTAAAATAAGAGTTCATGGAACTCATTTAGTCAATCCTAATCTGCAAGTAGGAGATTTACAAAGTGCTCTCATAGTTGTTGAGTGCAGCTTAGTTGATTTATTTATCACACTTTACTACCAAGATACATGTTATGTAGTACCATTCAAGTGGTATTCCTTGTACTTTACTATAGGCTGCCTGAATTATATTTATTTTGGAGTGTGGTAAACACTATTTAATTACCAAACCGGTGCTATAATTGGCCATACCCTCATGTAGAGGCAAAGAGAAAGACGTACCACAATTATGATTTGATTGCCATACTTACTCTCCATGTATTTCTGTATGAATATCAAAATTCATAAGTTATATTTATTTGGAGTGCAGCAAACTAGATTTGATTACCAGACCTGTGATGTCACAGAGTTGGCATGTCCTGCTGCACCCTCATGTAGAGGTACATATAGGAAAGACGTACCATGAATATGTGAATAATTTTGACTCAGACAGACAGTATTTCTATATCAACATTGGATTTCATACACACTTCATATATAAGGTATTTATTTGGAGAGCAACAAAATAGATTTGAAATTTTGATTACCAGTCCTGTGATATCATATTGTAGTCATGTCCTGCTGCACCCCCTCATATAGAGGCAAAGAGAAAGACATATGAGAACATATTATATAAACATAATAATAATAATAATAATAATAAACATGATAATATTTCATAAATATATAAGGTGTGCAGCAAACTAAATTTTTGATTACCAAATGTGTCATATGGTCTTCCTTCGCCTGTTTCACCGTCATGTAGAACTAGAGGGAAAGACATCATTTTTAGTAATATAATAATAATGTTGATTGTTATACACATTTCTATGTCAATATTACAATTCATACACAGTGTAAGGTAACTGTGTACAAAGTGATGTGTATGTGTCATAAATATATTGAATTAAATAAAATAAATAAATGTATCCTTTTATGTTGTACAATGTAGATACTGTTTGAAATAGTAAACTGGGGATTTAACTATCTGTTTAAACAAATGTATTGATGAGCCAATTAATTAATGTGTTTTGTGTGCTGTGTTTATAGCAAAATGGCTAGCCTGATTGTGGCAAAGGGAAAGATTGCAATGTAGGCCTCTTTATTGAATAAGCTTTGTGTTTGGAATGTTGGATCCTCTGAAGCATTGGCACAGATCAATGAAATCAATAATACAGTGTTTTACTCTACTAGAAATGCCTTGTTTGCTTTGAAAGCAGTGATATCTGAGGTGTTAGTCTCACAGATTTTATCAGTATTTGTTTTATGCAGGAGGAGCAGCTGATATGCAGTTTAGTGAAGGTAGATTTCCATGCATTATCCGGTGCTGCGTTGCCAATATAGCTTACACGTGTAGCCCAGTATCTGCAAGTTTTGTTGGTGTAAAATATAATTTTTTTGTCTGATTTGTGTTTCTGGAAATATTTCTTTGTAAAATCTGGATGTTATGAAAAGTCTTCCTTCATTTCTAAAGTTTCAAATCTGTGGGAAAAAATCTGAAAAGAGAAAATTAGAATTATCAAACCAGCATCAGAATCTGAGAATATTATGTATAGATATATTTAAAAGTTGGTTTTATGTCACTGGGGTATTCCCCTGAATTAAATATAACACACGTTTCGGAAACAGTTCAATTTATGGAGAATTGCAGGTTTTAATTTTGCTAATTTACAAATGTTGAAAAAAAAAGTCACAATAGAAGTTTGTCAATTATTGATGATCACACGGTAACATTATCTCCTACAATACCTGCCCCAAATTTTCAATCCATCCTTTCATGGTAAAATTAGAATTGATAAAACTTTATTTTGTATTTACACCAGTTCTGTGATAGGAAGTAGTCAATGAAACATTATTTTGTATTTTTTACCACACACAAAAAAAAAAAGAGATTTAAAAAAAACAAAAATTTAAAAAAGTTCTCTTGTGTTTGATTTTATATTGTGGGTCAAATTGAAACTGATTACTTCACAACAGAACCATTGAAATGTCAAATTGGTATACTGTAAGATATTGAAGACAACACTTCTAAATGAAAGCCAAAAACTAAGTTTTCTTGTGAGTCACCATTCACATGCACAGTAAGAGATATGGGAACACCAGAATTTGGTTGGTTATAAGTTACTACAGTGCTTAGAGGCTTGGCTTCTAGGGCACAGTAGTCATCACATGACCATAATCAGAGTTTTTGTTAAGGGCAGTAAGCAGGTAAAATCTAGCCGAGCTCCCTGTCATTGTACCGGGGTCTCCTAACAGTGTTTTTTGTTAAATGGGGTAAGCAGGTAAAGTCTACCTGAGTTCCCCTGTCATTTTACTGTGTAACTGGTTCCCCATCAAATTATGGTATGATGTATTGGAAGCTATCTCAGTTTTACAATATTCACCCTTTCTGTTACTAAGGTTCCCAACCATAGCAAAAACACTGATAATAGAAGTTTACACAAATTATGTATCTCTGGCTTGCTTGAAAAATCAGCCTGCTATCATTGTGTATTGCATCATTATCAGGATAAAAATGGGGATGGAGTGTGTGGGATGGCTGGGGGGTGAATTGATTCATCACTTTCCCCTTTCTGTTACTGGGGTTCCCCAACCGTGGCAAAAACATTGATAATAAAAGTTTAAACAAACTATATATCTCTGTCTTGCATAAAAAAATCATTATCAGGATAATAATGATGGTGGAGTGTGTGGGTGCATGGAGTCTATGTGTGCATTGAGTGGAGATGGGGGTGGGGTGAATTGATTGAGTTTATATACGGGTAATATTATTACAAAGGCGTAGGAGTTTACCAGAGACATTAGAAATACTGATATTATACCGAAATTCAAAACGACGACATCCATTTTGTACAATCAAAGTTAAACATTCAATTTATGTCTCTACATGAAAACATTGCAAGGGTAGCAATTTTTTTGCAAAGTTTTATTCATATTATGAGACCCTCAAAATTATATTGTTGGTTGAGATTGGTTAGGGTTGGGACAAGTTTTTGTTATGGGTTGAGTTGGGTTTGATTAGATTAGAAACCACCTCCGCTCCCCTTCCTAATCAACTCCACTTGTGTAAATTCAGTCGTGATAAACATGTCAGAGGTCAACATTGTACACCAATTTTCTAGTATAACAGAAAATATTTTACATGTATGTAAGTGTGTAAAAAGCCAGAGTTTGTTTGGACTTCAAATTATCAAAACTAATTCTTGGTTTGGCCCCAGCGTTTTATTTTTCGTCATGTTATCTGATTATATTATACACACATACACACAGACAAGTTCACCTGTTTGAAATTTAGTATACATCACAGATGTAAAAAAAAAAGAAAAAAGTAAGATTCATACATTTGGGGTATTTGCAAGAAAAAACACCCCAAAAACAACCCCAAACCAGTCATGGCTATATCAGCATTGAGAAGAAAAAACAATTCTTGATAAAATCACTAGTATTTTTTGTATATCAGCCATGTTACTGTTTGTGTTCTTCGTGAAAGTCGGATGAAATTTATTTAAAAATGTACATATTCTTTCAAAGTTATGAATTATTGCAATGTAACAGATGACAAAGGATATATGTGAGCTATACAGGAAACTGAAAATATCGGTTTCTAAGTACTGAGATGGAATGCTAGGTTTATTATGTATGATTGAGTGATTCCATTCAGCTCGTGATTTATTTACAAAAGTGTAATATTGGCTACTTACTGCATAGAAAAGCTGTCATTGTCTGATAATTTCAACATGTATTGTTGTGATTGTGTTCACCTCTGGATGAATATATATCACTAGACCAACTTTGGAAGTCAACTGACATTGTCAATTCAAATGATAAGGTTTTGTTGACATTGAAAGAAGGTAATTATGCACTATTAATAGGTGCTAGATAGGGGAAATCTTTGTGTGAGATTTCAAGGGCTATGAATTATACATTAGTCATAATTAATTGGAGTTGTACGATGCCTTGACCCAAAACAAGCCGTGCACTTTGAAATCCGCTTTTAGACAAGAAATCCGTACAGATTCGTCTTCCTGTGAGTCACGTGTGAAGTAACATGCAACATAACTTTATCACAAGTAGTCCTGTTGCAGTGTTACTACGATTCTGACATGGTGTTCCCAAGTGATATTTTTTAAGTGGGAGTAGTAATTTTATCATTTTCCATATAATTGCTTTTGTTATTCAATGTAAACTTACTAGACTGCCCCAGGTCATGCAATTACTCATTTGTTATTCATCTTTGACATTTAAGAGGCCATGCCTACCCTTATTGTGTAATGATCATAAGTGCTATCATTTTAAATACTTGATTGTCCCTTTTATTTAAAACAGTACAATGCGGAGTTTTGACCATTTTTTGACCAACACTTCCGAAAAGACATTGACCCAACTATAATAGTGTGTTGTTCTAAGCTGATGAACCTACTAATCATATTAAATTGCGGATTATAAATTAATTAATTTTAGTGTGAATCATGTTAAGAATATTTAATTAACTTTTTAATTAGATGTTATTGCAGTTGACTGTGGATAATCTTATTTTCAGTAACATACTAAACTTGCCCATCTGGGAAATATACCAGAATGCTAATTTACTAATGAAAGTTTGTCAAATATTGATGTTGTCAGTGTTTATACACAGCATGTGCCGCTAGTATACCTGCATATTCTGTATGCTAGCAAGCGGTGTCACACCTTTTTCTAAATGGTTTAGTAAACACCACATTCTCAATAGTGTCAATGTTTTGGGGTGACCTTACAACTTGATATATTTCATAGAATGTAGGTCACTGTGGAAGAAATAAACCCCTCAGGAGAGGCCATAGTAGTCCTGTCATTTGAATTCAAACCACATTTATCACTGTAGCTTTGCGTCATCAGCTTATGGTGGCTGCTTGAAATATTTTGTAAGCCTTTGACTTCCTTATTTTACAATGTATACCTTTGTCAATACAGCCTGAGTGCTAATAGGCAGCTTTTGGTTTAAGGTGACATAGGGTCACCGAGGTGATTGGCTATAGTTACCCGCCAAGAGATCGGTTCACATGACCTCAGCTTTCCAAGCTAGTGTAATCTACATGCCATATGTAGATGACATGTCCAGCGTATTTCCTGCAGACTCTGAACAATTCCACTGATATCTACACCCACCGCGTGTCTCTCTGCCTATTCAAAGTAAGTCTTCTCACTTTGGGGTTTCTTCACAGCTTTTTCATCAGTTTTATGTTTTCGGAATGAGATTGTCTGGCGACATATTTTCTCATATTAGCTCTGACGGAGGCATTATGCATGACGCAGCCATATTTCACTGAGATGTGAGCATAGAGTAGTCGAGTCACATGGTGCTGGCAGTCTGGCTATACAGTGTGTGCGAGGTGTGATAACACATGCGATTTCTTTCTTTCCCTAGCATTGATGAGGCAAATCACCTTATTGTTGATAAATATGTCATCTCGTTTTAATTTTGATGTATGTAAATGTTGACCCGCATTGGCAAGACAGCATGGTTTAGGAGCATGATAGTGCAATGGGACACGTAGCTACATGCAGCTTGTATAGTGAATGTACTGTACATGTACGTGTGTATTCAGTCATTAGCTGTTACCTATGCCAATCAAGTCATCAACATATAGTGTATATCTAGGAATTCTAACATAAATTCAAACCTTTTCAGACACTTAGATACTATTTTTTTTCTGTCATAGTGAATATTCGTCGCATTTATGTGCACATATTCTTTAGTTTGTATATTTGATAGTGTGTGCTTCATGTAAGGAAGCTACTAAAACTGTGTTCAACTCAAAGTGAAACTACTTTTATTCAAAAACAGTTACAGTAGCTAGCTTGTGTGATTCTACTATCTCTATTTTAAAAAAACACCAGAAAATTATAAATGTATGATTCTATGTAACCGGGTTACGTTACCATGGTAACTGGAGGCGTTTTTACTATATAAGGACTGCAGTTTGTCTTTTCTACCGAAATAATTAGTGCTGATTTCATGTGGGGATTTTTTCTGTTTTATAATCTGTGTTTCTCATCAGTTGTAAAATGACACGAACGTCAAATTTACATGCAACATCACAATTACTGTTATCAATTTTCAATAAAATACCACATGTAGTAATGCCTGTAGGCTGTCAGCTACTCATGCAAGTCAGACACCATTCTGTTTGGTACAATAGTATACTTCATATATAAGAGATAGAACCCCCCCCCCCCCCCCCCCCCCCCTGAAAAAAGTGTTGCTGGTCATATTTTCACTGCTGTGTAATTGGACTTAGAATTCATTCACTATATTTTCATGTTTGTATATATTTTTGTTTTTAATCACATCAACATTTATTTATGTGTTATGGTGCTAAATTATTTAACAAACAGTGGAATTGACATTAATTCCTTTTAAAATTTAAAAAAAAGGTCAATATTTGCAGTCATTAAGATTATTTGAAGTACGCCAATGAAAACAACAGAAATGTCAGTAGTATTGTACTGGAAATGGGGACATGATAATAATAAACAGAAAAAAAATGAACAGTTAAACAGCGTCAGTAATTCTGCTTTCAGTTGCTTGAACAAAATGAAAGCAGTCGCAAACACATTTTAATCTGTTATTTACATAATAAAATAACATACTGCTAGAATTAAAGGGTATTACCTGCATGATGTGTCATCATTTTGTGTATAAAGTCTAGCAACAGATCATAATACTTTACTATTATTATTAGTTGTAGTAGTGGAAACTTTGTTATTTATTTAGAAGCAGACAGGGCTGGCAAAGTGATTAGAACAAACATGGTTATTGTAATAACAGGTCCACTGATATAATCATAAAAATGTAATGACATCTCCAATGACGTTCCAACCCTCATAAAAAAAATATTGAAATGATGGCCCAACCATGGTGCTAGCTGTTCCATGTGATTAGGTAAGTGGTGACAGAAAACGGATCAATGTGTCGTGTGTTGCCACTATTTTAATCAAAAAATTCAGCTAATAAAACTAGAGGTCCTGGTTGGGTCAGATGTATTGTGTTTGCTGTACAGAGTGACCCTGTATGTGTGTTGATATGATAGACAGATACAGAATAGCAGGCCAACAATATAAATATCTTTCTACTGGTACAGTGGTTGGGAGAGAAAGGAGGCGTATTTTTTGATGAGGTAAATGAGTAGACTATTACTGTAAGACAGTTATGGAATGCTCTAGGGCCCATCAATTATAACAGTTTTAGTTAGCTGAAAAATACAGGTAGACTTGATACTGTTACTTTGACCTTGACCTAAAAATTCCACCTCACCACAACTTGAGTTTACCAGTAAACATACAAGTAGACAAGTACTTCTCTGCTCATTTATCACAGGAGTGTGAAGGAAAGATGATCTGAAGGGCTTTATTTTACATCAGGTTGGTGATTATGTTTTGAACACTACTCGATAATGACGTGTGATGTTCGTGTTATATATAATTAGTGACAATCATTTGGATATTATGCTGAGACCCAGGATCATAATGATATTTATAATCATAATATGTGTTATTTTGGATAATACAAATCAAAAGTGATATCATATTCTAAAATAATGTTTGAAATAGTCTGTCAAAATGTTTAAAAGTGTACATTATATATACTTGTAAGAATTCAAATAATTATCATATTCCATATGGTGCATGAGTAGTAGAAATTATTTTCAACTGTTATTTTAAATTGAAATGTTATATATGTGCAATAATTCATATTTCTGTCATAATAAGAGGTCTCCAGTGTTGAGGTGTCATTTGTATATTGTGACGTCATGGAAAGTAGCGTATTATCTCGGCAGCTTGAAAGATGTTGTAATATCACGTTCTGTAGGGGGCCCATAGCACAAATGTTGTCTGTTGTTGTGCTAAGGAGAGTTCTGTGGTTGGGAAAGAAAGACTGTCTACAGTGTAAACCGATTCCATTCCCCACTTCAAAGCCTTGATGGATTACAATGTATTAGTCGCATCAGGCAGACATGTTGATCACTGGCCTTCTCATCAAATATTCATGTGTACAATCACTGTACACTGTGGGGTGCATATGCCGTGATGGGGGCTGTTGGGCTCTTTATTTATGGATGAAATACATGAAAAACCATACTGCTGGCAGATGGCATAATTTGTACTTCATATCCATTAATACATTACAACATGCTCACAATAGTGGAGTCAGTCACCGAAATAATGATGGGTCTGCTACTCACCAATCCCAAATGAAGTCTCCTACACAATATTGTGTGCTTTGCAATTTACTATTAATACTAGTATTGTAAATGGGCATGCTGCCAGTACAAAAAAAAAAAAGAGTAATATTTATTGAGCACATGCAAGAGGTGGACCACTTATATAATATGTACAATTATCTAAATAATAACAAATCAATCATTAATGTTATATACGCATAGATGATGATTTCGTGAAAGTTTCATATAATTTTTAAAAGGGCAATACACTGTTTTGTTTTCGCAGTGCTATAACTGGTGGAGACGACATAATGCAAAGATACATAAGGACATTTTAGGTTAGGTTTTAAGTCCATGTATGGGATAAAGGTAAACCTTTAATATGCATTAAAATTTAACCAATGATAAATATACAACACTAGTCTGTACAGCTCAACAGCACATTTTCTACAAATATGTAATCGTAGAGGAATATGAATATGAAGTGAATAGAAATCTAAAAATGGTTGAATGTCGTAAATTTCTGTCAAATGTCGCTCGTATATGATGGTATTTATAGAAATGATATTTAAAAAATTTGTGGTCTGTTAAGGCTGTTTATATCATGTGTGGCAAATGGGCCTGGGAGAAAAAGTGACATTTGATAGCATGTTTATTTCACAGCTACATATAAGTGACCTGAGACGCGGTCGTTGAAAACAGAAACAGGAGTGTGTCTGTCTGCCTCTCCACCATGTCAGTGTATTGTATGCAGTCATGAATATTAATAGAACCATCATAATTTTTGCCTCGCAGTGATGTGTGATTCATAATGACAGGGCTAAGATGGAATAGATTATTGTATACAGTAATTCCATGTCCAAATTTAAATACATATTGTCAGTGTTAACATCAGACATGAAACGCAGTGTGCTGGTGCTATTTTTAGAAAACCGTTTTGCGAAGTAAATATGCTATTCAGGGAAGTGTGTAGTGATATGGCTTGCTTTTCAATAAGAGTGACTTTGTATGAAGGGGGTGCTGTTTTCAAAACACAAATACTCTGTATTTCTGACTGCAGCTAGCAATGAAAAAAAATAGTCCATTTATTATTCGCTGTAATTATCATGCATTTTGAACAAAATCTGTGTATTTATAGCTACATAATTGAATACAACGATGAAATATGTACCCCCTACTTTGATGAAAAGGCTAACAATGTTCAGCACATATAACATACTGACACAGAAAGGTAGCATATGTGAGTATTACGGGATGGTAGAGCTTAGTAACACCTGGCAAAGGTTGCATCAACACAGCAAAACAAAATAAAAATATAGGGATAAAAATAACTTTAAAATGCCTCAATCTTGTTGTCTTCATTATCTTTGAATTCTAGGGATGGCAATGTAATAAAAATGCTGTCCTGTGATATCTTAGTACAGTTTTGTTTGGATACATGCAAATTCATTGGCGTAGTATGCGTCTGTGACTTGTTTATATGGCTGAAATGACAGATGTTGCTGTACAAATTGAATGAAGTATGGTATCATGAGATCACATACAAATGACAAATGAAAATTTACACTCACTAAAATTGTTTGAAAACAAATCCAACATTTGATCAGCATCATCTGAGGTATATAACTTGTGACATTTCTATGTTGTATCGGGACACTATGTTCAATTTGTGTACACCTGAAAAATATTTCATTTCAAATTCTTTTCTGTCTTTGAAATACAATTGTATCACAGAAGAATATATATTTGACCCAGGACTTCATTTATCCAGACTGCACATAAGGGTAGAAATAATATGTAGACCATAGAATGTTCTAAGGTTGTAATTTACAAAATGCAGTTTTCCTCTACCACAAATGCTCCAGACAGGGTTTAATCTCTAACATAAACACTGTAATGTTTGTCCTGAATAGTAGTATGTGCAGACTGATCAGGTGGGAACGCAAATCTGATACAAATATACTGCTATCTTTGATGATGCCATTGACTGAAAGTCATAGGGCTGAAACAAAATACACACAGCACAGCTTGGCATCGAGTACTGTTAATTGACTATGGTAATCAATGGAACAAGTAGACTTGGAAATGAATGGCTTGTATACAAACATGTCTGTGTGCTAATCAAACCTCTTTCACTTGATTTAACATGGTGATTAAAATGTGTTTTAAATTAGAAACACTAATGGGGCACAGCTCCGCCCACCTGACTCTAAAACTGACACCTGATTGGTAGGCTGCAATGACCTCACATGACTCAGGAAGTGCACACACACATTCACACTTGTTCCATAACTTTCTACACTACAGCAGCAAAATCTGACTGGAGGTAAGAATTATTCATTTTATGTGATTGTGCACTTTCTAATCTATTTTAACTGTCATGTGACTGTGTCTAGAAAGTTGAGAAGTTTCTTTTCAAAAGATACAGAGAAAACTGGTATGATTTTTAGTCTCATGGACATTTATTAGATTTTCACAAAATATATTAAAATAGGAATCAGTGACTATAAAAGCCCGGGGATTTTGTATACACCAATTAACAACTGTATAACAAAAACATTGTGTGAAATGATCAACAAGGAAACACAGAGAAAGGTATAATACAGGCTTAGACATGTTTTGTTGTAGTTATGCAAGGAAGAGCAGAAAGCTGTCAGAAAGGAACAAGAGGAGTGTTGTCTTACTATACTATACAGTGTACCTGGGAGTGTGTACTTGTCAATAAATCGACCGTGTCCCTTTTGGACGCTTGGCTCTGTTGCTAACTTCATTAAATATATACTCTATCAAAATTCAAAAATAATTATGTGATCATTTACTAAATAATTTAAAATTGTTATTAATTATTCACGATGTTAATGTAGTTAAAGTTTTTATAAGTGCTTTGTCAATCAAAGCTTGGAATAAATTGTGAGCACAATAGATTGAACTACCCTTCAGTACCGCTTTAGGCTTGGTATATTGTATGTCAGTCTATTTGGTATTTTAATAGTCTATTTGATAGTTTTATGGTGTGTGTATCTTGGACTAAAGTTGATTTCAGACACTTATTTATTAGGCAGTTTAGTGAATGTAATCAACAGAGAGGTTAAGATTTAAGATTTGACTGCACAGATTTTGCTAAGCCCCCTAGGCTACAAAACACTTTACGGTAACATGCTTTATGCCTATAGCGGAAATACACTTCTTTGACAATTGCAATTCGTATTGAGGAGTTGTCAATTTATGACCCAAAACCCAAACAGCATTTCCTAGGCCAGTCGTGTAAGTCCATTGGGGACTGCGTTCACACTTGGTGCACTGCAGTCAATGAAAGTACCTCCATATGGGTCTTCTGAGATTAAATGGAAATTAGGTTTATAAAATGAAAGTGAAAAACTACAACAAACAGAACAATAGATAGGGTATTATGAAAGCAATTAATAAATGCCCTTCACTTAATTGGATAGTGGCTGGCCTTAGAATAGGGACCTCAGATGTTTTTCATGAATTGTAAATCATATATATATCCCATGTCCGTGAATTATGTATTGAAACAGTTGTTGAGTAGCTAAAGCCCACGACTTTACATTATGTAGAATATTGTTGAAATGATGTCAAGTGAAAGTGATCTCTAAATCATGTGGTGATAATGAATAATGATGGAGTGAAAAGTTGTAATTGGAAACTGATGTGGTACCCAGGCTGACACAGGATGTGGGTATTAGTATTCACTTGTTGCAAAGCATCTACAACCCTTGCAAGGTAGCAGCAGTAGCAAATATGTCGATACCTATAGTGATTGGGGTCAAAGGTCACATGCAGTTGAAATTTGTCTGCAGCGAGACTTTAGAGAAAGATGGAGAGTTAGTCAATAACAAAGTACAAACATGTAACAGTTACTACATGGAAACGCAATGTTAGAAAAACTGGCATTTCTGGAAAGGTAGGGCAAAATGCAGTATCCTGTCCACAAATTACTAGACAGACCATGTGAAAATCCTAGAATTTATGGACTTACTAATTCAACAAAGTATCACAAAATGCTAAAAATGCCGAATATGTTGCCAAAAGTTGGGGTGTTAAATTGTGAAGTTGAAATATACCCACAGTTTTACAAAATCTCCATATCAAACATATGAAAATAAACTTGTATCACCTGATTTCACTGAAGTTTATTTATAATGTATATGGGTCTAGAAACTTTGTTTTACATGTAGGTGAAAACATTGAATACAATCAGGTTTGATTATCTGGTGAAAAAGTCAATGATGGTATACAGTGAAATCGAATGACTGCCATGGAACTTGAGTAGTTGTGTATTAAGCTGGGTGAGTGGTACTACCATATCTGTTGACAAATGATGCAGCGTTTTCACAAAGAAGGTGACAAGTTGTTTTTGTTACTTGTACACCAACTTTACTCTACAAAGCTTTACTAAAAACTAAAAACAAACCATCAGTTTTGTTGAGGTTTCACAACATTCTTTATATTACAGTGTAGTAGGCCATGCAGCACTCAAATTCTAAAACTTACCCTTTCTGGCCGCGTGTTTTGAATCTTAGAATAGTTCCCATTTGTTTCCTATTGAGTGGTTAGTCCATTCTCGGGACAAATAGGGGTTTCAGCTTGCCGTGCTCACTCCACCATATCCAATGCACGTACATTGTATGGCTCTTGCATAAATGTGTAGGCTGTACATGTATATTCATCCATCAAAGAAAGACAGGTAAATGGAATGGCGTGGCAGTGGGAGGGTGTTTCCTGCGGCCAAATATTTAGTTGTTACAAAAATGATTACATTTTCAATACATTTTTTCCTGTAAACAGAGTAAGCCTAGAGCTAGGTAATCTTATCCAGTGCCATTTTTTTTAGCGATAATCAATTCAAGTTTATTTCCAGTGGAAGTGTCACATAAAATTTTACATTTTTTTTTTTAGAACAACCGAACAGACTGTATTGATATGAAAATATGTTGACGTAATTAGTGGTCGAAGACCTTGTATATTTAAAAAAGTCTCCAAAATGTGCCATTTGTGTATGCCATGAAGGTGTAAAGTACAATATTAATAATAATAATATTAGCAGAAACAACTGTTATTATAAACATGTCATGTGAGATCTTGTGTATCTGTTCAAAATTAGTTCCCTCTGTAATGCTGAAGTACCACTATAAAGCTACCCTGTTTGTTTCTCCCAGCAAGATCGAACACGACTTGTCCTTCATGCATAGCATGGAACAGTGCCAAAAAACTAGCTTATGTTTACTACACAGCATACCTCACAGATTACACAAAACTTTCTCCGAACCAAGATCAAAGGTAAGTTCAGTGACCCCCCCTCCTACTTAGTTTTGAGGCCGTCTTTGTATGAAAGGAGATTCAAATTGCACTAGGAGCTTGTCCATCAAAACAACTGCTTTGAAAAGAGACGGATGAATTACTTTAGTTCAGTTTACAAGACTTGTGACTCACTCAATATCCGAGTGACTGAAACACCTACACTATTGTGCACACGTAAATCACCTCAGTTGAAAATCTTGGCATATTCCCCGTAAAGTTTGGTGTGTGTAATATGTACAAAAAGGACATACGTGTAAATTGGGATACAGTCTATCAAACAAAGCATATGTTACGTATAGACATGTAAGTTACAGAGGAGATTTTTTCACAGGTGAGTCTTTTGTTCTTGTCAACTGAGAACCTGTCCAGACTTAAGTTGAACATTCACATGACATGACAAAAAAATGGTTCAGTCTTTAGAGGTGTGTGGATTATGTTTGTATATATTCATTGAACATACACAGACACCATCCAAGTTTAATTGAGTTAGTTGTGGCTGGTTGGGGTGTTTCATGGTACCTGGTACCTGCTCAGTATATTTATACTGTATCATAACAGTATGAATATCATATGGCAAGCAACAACTTTGTCGTATGACCTCGAACAGAGTGGGAGTATCCTTGCCTGTTTTAGGTGAGTAAACTGAAAAATCGATCAAAGATAAGAGTATTCTGAAATTTGATTTGAGAGTAAGAGAACGTAAAATCTTTGCTTAGTATTTTTGTAGGGAGTAAAAATTTTTGTGAATGTAAATATTAAATTAGTAAATGTATACAAACTTGGAAAGTATGGATAATATTGAACAAAAAATAAATGAAGTATTTATACAATGATATTTGTAGAGCTAGAAAACCGTTTTCGTAAAATGACTTAGAACATGCATACAAAAAAATACGAAAATCATGTCAAATTTCAAATATTTGTAGGATGTGAAAAACCGTTTTGTTACAAAATGACTAATAGAAAATGAGAATGTAGAATAACAAAAAAGCATTTTTTTAAATTTCTGAAGACTGTTATCATAAAAGAATAGATAGTTTTAACAAAAAAAATAAGGTAAATATTATGAAAATAAAAGATTATTATAATTGGGAGAGAGAAGGTATAAATGTGCTGGTAGTGGAATGAATGACAGTGTATGTAATATGGCTAGTGTTAGAGGTTAATGTATTTCACCTCTGTGAGCTGTCTACATGTACGTGTAACAGCAAAGACACTTACAGAAACAAATGAAGACATATACTGCCATCCATATGTTAAGCTTTTATTGAAAGAAGCTATCAGACACAGACATTTGTATGTAATAAAATTTTTGTTGGATGTTAAACAATTAAATTGCAAAATTGCTATACTGTCATCAGAGAGTAAATATACATGATGTATGATGTTGATATAATTACAAATATAGGGGGAAAAAAATATGTTGCCCTATTTCAGCTGGTAAGTAATTCCCTCGTTTTGATGCAATCAATCATTTTCTTAGACCGAACTGACAGATTACACCGACACCAGACTGGCGTAGTACACAATTGGAACTCTTCTTATAAGCTTTAGCACTACTGCCAATCTATAGACTGTCTGGTGAGCGATAATGTATTTATTTTGTAACACATTTCATGATTGGCCCTTGTAATCCATCGTCTAAGGTTGTAGCTGAGAATGAACCAGTCACAAAGCTTGTTACAAAATTGATTGGAAATGAGGTGATTCATTTCGATAAAATTTGACCTATATGTTAGGTTGTGATGGAGGCTGTAAAATTCAAATTATCATTCAATGACAATACTTCATATCTAGTGAAATAATACTAGTTCAACTCTATCTGAAAACAAAAACAAATTATGTGAAATAATATTTCCTTGTCATGCTACAGGGCTCAAATTTAACTTCTACACTTGGTAGTCAGATTAAACTGAGTGAACTGTTTCAGTGAGTTTGCTACTGATTTGCCTTGGTATAATAGACCACTAGCTTTTATCTGGTAGTCTTGACACAATGTTTAGTAGTCTGTACCCTGGACTACTGCTAATTTAGTAGTCTAGATACACTGTTTAGTGATAGTAGTCTATGTGTCCTGGACTACTGCTAATTTGGTAGTGTAGATACAATGTTTAGTAGTCTATGTGCCCTGAACTACTGCTAATTTAGTAGTCTAGATACAATGTTTAGTAGTCTATGTGTCCTGGACTACTGCGTAGTCTAGATACAATGTTTAGTAGTCTGTGTGCCCTGGACTACTATTAATTTGGTACCCTAGATACAATGTATAGTAGTCTGTACACAGGGCTACCTGGACTTTATTCTCCTATACTGTATCTAATACAAAATGGAGCACATTTTATATTTTTGTACTGAAGTTTTTATTTATTTTGACACATGAGTAATTGGGCAGAATGGCAATTTAGGACATGTCAGGCACACTTCAATTTGGTAGACAGTGCAAGGGGGAAATTTAACCCTTGTAAATCACTCATCCAGTGAGTCAGCCCACCATTTCCAATGCAACTGTTGTTGACACCTTTCCCAACATTTGACAATAGAAATATGACAACTCATACTAAAGTATAGCAGAACTTATTTCTATAAAAAATGTTTTTGTGCATATTCAACTAAATAAATCTAGCACCAAAAAATATTTGACTACAGTATTTACGTCAACATCATGACATTTTATTATCATAATTAGACAACACTCCAACATTTAGAATATTTGCGTGAACTCTAGATAAATTGCCAGGGGAATTTTATATATATAATGCAGAGTTTTCATAATGAAATTGGATATGCCATGGGATTATGTATTGTGTGTTTATGTCCTTAGGATAACAGTGATGTTTTTGAACTTTGGAAAAACTTCTTAAACAAAATCCTGTAAGATGTATTTCAATGACATTCGACTTTGATGTAGTAACTTTATTAATTCCCCTGAAGGAGGAACTATATTACAATGGGCTCTGTCCGTGAATGCGTCCGTCTGTCCATACATAGTACTTCATTTCTCAGCCATGCAATATCTGATTTCTTTCAAACCTGGCACAAAGGTAACATGTCATATGGGATATATACACGTCTCTTTGTTTTGTGACATGTGCAAATTTGACTGAATTGTGGCCATATTTGTAAAACATGGAAACTCCTTTCAAGTGTCTACCCCCATATTATCAGGTACAAACTTTCTTCTCGTATTTATTCGTTACCACAAATGTTACCACTCAGTCACAAAGAAGTAAAGTATTTGAGGAGAAAAAGGTCTGTTTCTTGTACGAAGACTTGTATTTATAATTGCTAAGCTCATAGGAAATATTGTGTCATGTTTTATTTGTCTTGTGGGAAATATATGTTCTTATATTTATTATATAAATTATGAATAAAATGCACATTTCTACAAATATTCTGAAATATGTATGGTGTACATATGGAGATATTATATCTTTTATGTTTTAATTTCATTCAAAACCCAAGTTGTCTCTGTCAAAATACTTGTTACCATATTCATAGTTTATGAAATACAGACAATTGTCAAATACGAATTTCATGAAATACAAGCATGCAGATGTATAATAACTTTAAGTTTAATCACTATGTGAACACAACGACTTCATCTCTGTCAATATGTTTGTTGCAATATTCACCAGTTATGAAATATGTACATCTACAAATTTTACAAGATATGGATATATATTAAGATGCAATTATGGCTTTATATTTTAATCGCTAAGCCTACCTTATGAGTTTGTTTCTTCCAATTTGCTTGTTGTTATATTTGCTAGTTGTGAAATACATGTATACATACATTGTATGATTACTGTTTACTGATACCTGTGCAAATGTTATGAAATCCATACGACTATAAATATGAAATTCAATACATACAGATAATGTACAAGTAGTGACTGTATGTTCTGTTTTCATTTCTTTGAAAAATGATTGTTGCAAATTTCAGTGTGCCCTCTAAGCCTATTTGATGCGCCACTGATACACACAATTTCTAGTGACTCACCAACATTTGGTGTTCCCCAATCTCTTACTATGGGATGACTCACAAGAAATCCCAGTTTTTCTCATTTTGACTCACAACAACAAAATTTTGCTATTGTTAGAGGGCACACTGGTTGCAATATACACCTTATGAAATATATATATGTACAAATGTTATGAAATCTACATAGTGCTAATATTTTGAATCACATACATGTGCAGATGATAAAATGTATGGTTAATCACTGAGCCTGTTTGTCTTTCTTCTTTTTGGAAATGCTTGTTGCCAAATTCACGATATGAAATACATATATGTGGAGATGATATAACTTTATATTTTAATTACTAAGATTGTTTCATTTTCTTCTTTTGATAGTCATATTTTATGAAATATGCACTTTGTGCAAATGTTTACATGTAGTAGTAGTAGTAGTAGACAACATAGATATGTAGTAACTCTGTGTTGTGATCATAGCGTCTAAGCTGTGCTTTTAAGTCTGACAAATCCTTGCTGTGATATTCACCTGTTATGGAATACATGCATGCGTGGATCTAATGACACATGTGTCAAGGGAGTGATATATTATGTATAGCCACCCTGAAATAAACAAGGTCCGATCATTCCAGAAATGTGACCACCTGCCCCAAAGTGATTTACATGTACATGTACAGGAAAGGTGTGACAGTGGAGTAGATTTTATTCTCAGACACGCTGTGGTTTCTCATTGCAAATAACATGTAACCATGAATAGACTACAGGTCAGGGGTCATCAATGATGAGATCTTTGACCTAGTGTAGTCAGAACGGAAATGCCGCAGGAAAACTTTAATTTGCGTTTTTATTCAACCCTGTGTGTATTTATCGTTTAAATGCAACTGTTATTGTCATGAATGGTCAACTGATGGAGTAAAGAATGAAAGGAACTTAACTTGTTTGTAGCAATGTTTATTCAACTCGGAATACTGTGAAGATTTTTGTGTGGTTGATAATTGATGAGAGAGAAATAGAGTAAATGTGCAAAAAAAAAGGCACTTCAGAGACCATAGCTCTTACCTTTCCTGACCTTTCTGTATCAAATGTATCAACTGATAGAAGAAGCCTAACTAGATTAATTTGCGGTCACATTTAGATTGTACATGTGTATGTCACTTCTGTAGTGCCTGGCAGCATTCAAACCACACAACACTGTTGGCTATTCATAAGAAACTAAGCAAAGAGATAATCATATAATTAACCTACTCAGTGATCTGGAAACAGTCAATATGAGATTAGAATTGAGGAGTCTATATGTTGTATTTCGTGATCATATTTTGGTATGACTTTATTTGCGTGTGTAGGTTGTCTAGGTGAATTTACGCAAATTTTTGAACCATTTCAAAATAACGGTAGTCAAATGTGTATAAAAATTACTAACAATACGACTGTTTTGTGTTATCAATGGAAACAATCTCATTTGAATTTCATGAAGGCCAGTTTGCTCCTTATGCTTCCATATTGTCCTCGAACAAGTATGGTGCCATGCTAGTTTTGTCACAGTTCCATACAGTACTGTCACATGCTACTTCCTTCTACTGTTATGTTCAAACCCTGTTAATACCCCTATCAACACATACATGTTAAACACATCCCTGTTCCAAGTAATTGGAGTAATAGGTATTCCACTTCAAATTATTGCCTTCAACTGAGAGTGGTCCCATACTGTTTTCATTCACATATAGCATTGTTCTTCCATCTACTCTTTCATATCATGTTACTCTATGTTCATCACATACATGGTAGCCTCATTCTTTGTTTTGCACATGGCTTAATTCTGTGGTATTTACATGATCTTATACTGGGTTCTTCACATAGCCTCATTCTGTGTATATTTGTACTCCACATCATCATGACCTCATTCTGTGGTCTTCACATGATCTTAATGGGTTCTTCACATGGCTTCATTCTGTGGTCTTCACTTGATCTTATTGGGTTCTTCACATAGCTTCATTCTGTGGTCTTCACTTGATCTTATTGGGTTCCTCACATGGCTTCATTCTGTGGTCTTCACTTGATCTTATTGGGTTCTTCACATGGCTTCATTCTGTGGGCTTCACATGATCTTATTGCGTTCTTCACATGGCTTCATTCTGTGGGCTTCACATGGCCTGATGTGTGGCCTTCACATACTCTCATTGTGTTCATTGCTTGGCTTCATACAGTATACTGCACATGATTTCATACTGTGTACGTACTTCACATTGCTTTATACTGTGTACTTCACATGGCTTCATACTGTATACTTCACATGGCTTCATACAATGTTCTTCACATGACTTCATACTGTGTACTTCAGATGGCTTCACAATGTGTTGCCCACATGGCTTTATACATGGCTTCATTCTATATTTTGCACATTGCTTCATACTATGTTTGCCACATGGCCTCATTTCAGGTTGTCTTCATGCCTTATACTGTGTTCTCCACATGGCTTCATACTGTGGTCTTCATGTGGCAAGTTCAAACTGTGTTCTCCACATGGCTTCATGCTCATACACACACAAAGAATGTTTGTACAAGTGCATACTGTGTTCTCCACATGGCATTCTGTGGTTTTCACATGGCAAGTTCATACTGTGTTCTCTCCATACAAAATGTAGCTTCATGCTCATACACACAAAGTGTGTTTATTAACTTTGCATTTACTACAACTAGCATGTCTAGTTGGGTATAGAACTTTCAACATTGCAGGCCATATGGAGATTTTGTAAGTGCATTCACCAGCATGGCAAGTGGGGCAAATAACCTACAACATTGCAGGCCATGTAGACATGTCAGTGCATTCACTAGCATGCCAATGAGGCTATGTGGTACACACCCACTCACACACATATACTGTACATGTATAGGGAGCCATGCACACACATAGTTCAGACATCTGTATTACATTTCACTTCATCATGGTTCTTTATCAAATCAGGAACATTCTACAAGAAGGAGACCTTGGCTAAAATGTGTAGGTAACCTTGAGGTAATGCTTACTTTGTATTTATATCCTCTAGACACACCAGATACTTAGATCATGTGGTTAATGTACCACAACAACATGACTGCAATCATCCTTGAGTTGTGACACACCACACACTGAATGAAGACAGTTATTTGTATAAAAGGAAAACGCTGGACATGTGGACATTATGTGTCCTTCAGCGTTTTGACCTGGATTGTGTGTGTCAGTGACTTCTAAAAGTGATAAGAGCTTTGAATCTAGTGACATATTACCTACTCTACAATAGAAGTGTTTAGTCTGCTCATTAGTATCAGTCCTTAACATGGCCACATTTTACCTAGGGCGATTAACTGCCCTCCCTGGACCATAGTACACACACTGAGAAGGTTGAACAATTAATTAAAATTCTTCTTGTAACACATGATACCATCTGAAACATATACAGAGTGTATTTACTGGTATTTGAGATGTGGTTTGATTCCTCAGATCAATGTTGATAGTCAGTGAGAGGTGACATACTGAACACCAGGGAGGCCATGTCTTGATGTTCTCTGCATTCACTAGCATGCCAAGTAGGGCATAGAACTTACAACATTACAGACCATGTGGACATGTTAGTGCATTCACTAGCATGCCAAGTAGGGCATAGGACTTACAACATTACAGACCATGTGGACATGTGAGTGCATTCACTAGCATGCCAAGTAGGGCATAGATGTCACAACATTACAGGCCATGTGGACATGTTGTCAGTACATTCACTAGCATGCCAAGTAGGGCATAGATGTTACAACATTTAGGCCATGTGGACATGTTGTAAGTGCATTCATTAGCATGCCAAGTAGGGCATAGAACTTACAACATTGCAGGCCATGTGGACATGTCAGTGCATTCACTAGCATGCCAAGTAGGGCATAGATGTTACAACATTGCAGGCCATGTGGACATGTTAGGCCAAAAAAAAATAAAAATCTGGTTCTGGTCAGGGTAAACTTTCTAAAGTGGTGCGACGACGCGCGTTTTTTTTTTTTTTTCCTAATTTTTTTTTTTTTTTGGCAAATTAGTAAATACACATTTTTGACACTTTACATGCTCTCGGAAGATGTCATACAACTCTGGAAGTTGGCACTGTTGTATGGCAAGTTTTATACGATGCGGATCAATCATCCATCAGGGCATCACTAGTCACATTTACAAATTTATCTTATCGCCCAGTGATTTGCAGTTATAATCCCGATTTGCAGTTATAATCCCATCCAAGATAATGAGTCTTGCCTTGCAACCACTGTATAATGTCATTGTGCAACTTGCAACGTTAAATAACGAGAAATAGGTCTGTCCAACGGACGTAGAGGAGGCAGTGTTTTCTTTCGAGCACCGTCCATCATCAGTCTGATACGCAGTCTGTATACAGTACGATGTTTGACACGTCTTTCCAACTCATCGCAGATGGAAAGACGTGTCGAACATCGTAGCGCATACATCCAGAGCTAACTGCTTACGCTACAGGAAAATCTTTGTATTCAGAAGGCAGAACGAAACGATCACCAGAACTAAGAACACCTCGAAAGTCAGCTGAATTGATATCAACATTTCGATTGCTCACGACGTACTCAAACTTCTGACATTTTCGAAACATGTGAGCGGTTTACCACCTAGCACAGTGAACACACTATTTCCCGTGATTCCCATCAACCACGCTCATCGTACATATTACGTACACATATCGTACGGGGGATTATGGGTATGCAACAGTACTAGAAGAAAAGGGTACCCGTTACCAAATAGAAGTGCGCCATCACACGAGTTAAATTTTTTCCGCTAGCCTTGCATACAGTGTTGATCGACGGGGAATTGTAAATAAGGAACGGGAAAGCAAAAATTATCGGAAAAAAAAGGATCGACGCGGGGGTATTCAGGGCACGCGCGCGCTGACCAGAACCAGACATTTTTTTTTTTTTGGCCTTATAAGTGCAATTACTAACATGTGAAGTGGGGCATAGAACTTACAATGTTACTATATTTTGTATTAGTAATGCAAACAGAAGCTGACCTAGGAAAGTAGTAGCCAGTGATAACACTATTAAAGAACAGTTTTTATTTACATGTGGCTGCCATCATCTCCTTCCTTCCTTTTCTTTCACTGCCTCATCAAAAAGTAATGTACATATATGTAAAGAACAGTATTTTATTGATGTTGCTGAATATACTGAATTTTTGAAATCTGCCTGAGCTGAACTCGAACTATTCATTGAGGGTTGTACTCCATAGATATTATCCATGTATATATACATGTATAGGGAGACCTGAATGTTGGATCCCTAGCCAATCATTTGCCAGGGTACTGACACCTTCTAGCACAGTAACAAAAACATGTATATTGTGAATAATGTTGGCTAATTTAGTTCATGGTATAAAACCTCAATGATTTGCTGTTTCTATCTCTACATTTTGTTTTGATAGTGTACATGTTGTGGTCTGTCCTTTTATGCTTGTCTATTGGAAAATGATAACCAAGAAGGTTGTGGTGTTGATTTAGTAGTCTTTATGAGTTAACTTTTGCTTGGGTCACCTCTTTAGAATCAAATTTGTTGTTGTAGATGTGTATGTGCTTGTATAGTTTATTGTGTCCAGTTGTTCAATATACATTGACTATATGTTTGTACAAGCAGGTACATTATAAATATTCAACTGAAGAGTTCTTTCTTGTCACTTCCCCCCACTTCCTATATAAAGCCTGACAAAAAAAAATTGTGTGGTTCCAATTACGCTCAATTTTAGAATAGGTGGGGTAGGTAGATTTTTTATTTATTTTATTTTATTTTGCATGTGTGAGTGTCTAGTTCAGGTAGTTGTGTTTTCTGTTGTTTTCCATATGGCCTCTGTATTATTGGTTTCTTCCCATCAGATACATGTACAGCCATTACTGATCGAAAGACCAGTTTTATATTGTCTTTTTAAGTTCATGTCAGTTTCTGCATCCACTATTTCTGGTGAGACTCCACAATTTTCGCGACTTTATTATTTTTTTCTTGAATATGAAAAAAAAAGTTCAGGATTGGCAGTGAAAAACTAGGTGGGGTTGGGTAACCGGAACCAAACAATTTTTTTTCTTAGGCCTAACCATTGTATTCATAGTGAAAAGGTGTATACTGTATATGTTTATGGGTTGAACAACACACTTGTAACAGTAGCTGGCATTGACAGGTTTTTATTTATGTAGTGGAAGTTGTCAAGTTACTTTATGATAATACTAATCACCTACAGTGTTTGTACAAATGGACTATCACAGGAGTGACCAAACAGTTACCATGTACTGTGTCAACACTCACTAATGCTACATGGACTTTTCGCTAGATTGATAAAATAACAACTTGTGCTATATGTTAATGAATGAATGCAAACAAGGCAAGAAGACTTCAAATAAAAAAATAAGAGCTCACTTTATAAAAATTACTATCTGTGAGTTGATATATAAATTAAACTTTTAATTGTAGACTTATTATGAGTGGGTTGCTTTGTTTACTAGAATTTTAATATAATTTGACAGACCACAATAAAACTTGAGTCAGGAAAAATTAAAAGTTTATTATTAAAAGGTTACTCTTTATGAGATAAAACTAATCGGAACACAGCTTAATTAATCTTTTAATTGTGGGCTTATGATATTATATATTTGTTTGCATTTATACATTGACATGCACTCACCACAATGAAATCAAACATGAGAAAAAAGACTTTCCATAAAGATAATTAGTTTGCTTTTGAAAAGGTTACTTATAAGATTAAAAATACACATTATTAATTTTAATCTCTTAACTGTTGGCCTAATGTGTCACTACATTGACTAGAATTTATCCATATTTTGTTATACTACACACAGGCCAAGTTGAACAGTCTCAACCAAAAATATGGGATTTTTATCCTGGTCATTCCATGTCATAACTGTAATTGTTTATGTCATTGGTTCTTTGGGGTTGTGAAATATGCATCAAAATGTTGAAAACAGCAGTACTTGTCGTAATTTTCATAACTAACGGTAACGCAGGTATGATTATACATTATTCCCTAATATTTTGCTATATTCAATTGAAAATGCTTGTGACCAAATCTTTGTTGCCACTCATCCAGGATTTGTAGTGACAAAGGCTCTTAGGTTGCTCATATTTTCCTTGGCTAAAGGAAAAATAAATAATCTAGAAAAGTAGCTAAATTTTGCTGCTATTCATAAAATTCAATAAACCAAACTAACCATACGTATAGTATTAAGTATAACAATGATTCTGCTGTTAATAGGGATATCGCCTTTTTAACTATAAACATTGTTGTTTTTTTCATTCTTTCATCTTCCATCTGGCATACTGCCTATTTCTATAGTCACATATTTTAGAGTGGATATAAAAATGAACGGTATGGAGGATATCCTGTAACATCAGACCTCCATGTGTGCTGGCTCTGTATATTTATCTTGAAATGTTAGGGTAAACAGCCGCGAAGATAGAGGCATCCAATCTGTGCCCCATTGGTATTGTTCATTTCAATGAAAACACTTTGGAGATATACTCTAGTTGTTGATGTAGTTCCAATTCTTTGAGTGGTCGGTATTGAAATCTAGATTGTATGGGTTTTTGAACTGAGGTAGGTTCTGAACTGGCAGTTCATATAAAGACAGGGTTAATTCGTCGGGAATGCTGCTAATAAATTACACAGTTTTATGTGCTAAAAATTGTGTTGTCACATGTGCAGTGCAAAGGTTAAATTGTGACCTTTGACACACAATATCAAATTTATTCTGAGTGTGTTGTTTTTCTCAATTATTCCTGGCATATAACAATTGATTTAGCCAATTCATGCTGACCAATCAAACTTCATTATGAAGATTGACTGATGTCTGATTGGTTGGGAAGAGAAAGTCCTCTTACAATATTTAAATTATGAAAAATAGTGAAGCGACACAGCTAATAGACTGGCAATAATATGGTACACAGGGTATCGTACCGAGAGGGGAGGCTCATATTCTTGTTGATAATGCTGTACATTTTCCTCAGACATTATCTTCCTTCTGTTAATGTTGTAACCATAACATTCATGAAATCTTCAAAAGGACACATTCATATCTGAATGTTTTTCTGTAACAATTTTTGATGCAGATGAAAAAATGACTTGTTCCCACGTACAAGTAAATGTAGTCATTTACACTTGTGTATTTTGTAGCGTCAGTCGTAATATCAACTCAAAGACAGTTTCTTGGCATGCACCAAAATTATGTGAGATCATCTGTTTAGTTTGCCATAATTTGTTGCTAGCACTCACTTCATTTTAATATATGTGATAATTACTAAGATAAAGATGAAATTTTCCATCTGAAACAAAATTAATAGAAAAATATGTTACTATAGAAGGCTGCGAATAACAATTGTAATATTTCATATGAAACAAAATTAACCGAAAAATATTCTACCACTGTGGTAGCATAAATAATAGTTCATATGATATGGAACAAAATTAACAGGAAATATTCCTGTCAGTTCCATGAGAACTCTCCAGAGCACAATTACACAATAAAAATAAAAATAATGAGTTGGTGATAGATGGTGTTGGTGTAGTATAGTGAGAGTAATTCACATCATCAGTACCTTGTCAGTTCTCATTTTCTTCAAGTGACCCTTGTACCGGTAATTGTCTTCAAGATATACACAGGATATATGTGATCATCTCCTGTCATGATAAGGCCAGCCTAATCAGCCGTGTTTGAGTATGTCAAAGTCACAGTGTAATGTGACTGGGAACGGCTGCTGTCACTGTCGCTGATGCTGTTACAGCTTGTACAACCATCGCCATATAAATCATAATTACTATCACCACTAGTACTACCACCAGTCGTGTTTTCAGTATGTCACAGTTTCTGTATAGCGTGATTGATAATGCAGTTACAAATACTACTATTGCATCTACTACAACCACCACAATTACTGTCACCACCACCACTACTAGTACAACCACCATCACTACCACCATCACAACTCTATTCTGAAAGTCACAGTATAATGTGACTGTAACAGTTACAAATTTTACTACTGCTGTTATGGATAATGCTGTTACATCTATGATCTAGTATAACCACTATCACCAGCTACTGTTCCTAGCACCCATACCATCTGTAACATGATTACCACTACCACCAGCAGTATCACCATCACTACTGTCATCTTCACCACTATCACTACCACCATTTTACTACTACTGGTTTTATGACTACCACCACCAATCTGACCACCAAGAGCAACATCAGCACCACCACCATCGTTGTTGTTTTTATTATTATTAACATCATCATCATCATCATCATCATCATCATCATTTTTATCACCACCACCACCACCATCACCATCTTCTTCATCATCATCATCATCATCATCATCATCATCATCATCATCATCATCATCATCATCATCATCATCATCATCATCATCACCATCATTTTTATCATCACCACTACCACCACCACCACCATCTTCATCATCATCATCATCATCATCATCATCATCATCTTCATCATTATCATCATCATCATCATCATCATCATCATCATCATCATCATCATCATCATCATCATCATCATCATCATCATCATCATCATCATCACCACCACCACCACCACCACCACCACCACCACCACCACCACAACAACAACACTACTACACTACTACACTACTACACTACTACACTACTACACTACTACACTACATGTAGTTGTTGGTACTTGTTTTCAAACCAACTTGTTTCTTTACACTCTCAGCTTATCTTTATATGGTTACATTTTCAACATGGTCAAAACAGTGTTGGATTTATCATGAGTAGATATCCAAAATATTTTATGATATAGGACATGTTGTTTATCCAGTGTTTATGATAATCAACAACGTTAGTTATCAAATGTTGCCTTCCAGATAGTCATCTTGTTGTATGAGATTCTCACAATACAAGTTATCATTTTATTCAGGGAATGTTTTCCCTACATGCAGTTTTCAGAGCCTGGAAACAGAGAGGAAATGTAATTGTGGTTTTAATTGGAAAGTTGGTAAAATGCCAGAGGAAGTCTTATAGATTTTACATGCCTTCAAGTTAAAAAAATAAATAAAAGATTATTTGTAAGACTGTCTGAGTGGAATCGTAATCTTTGGGGTTTGTAAGTGACTTTGGAAGCTGTGTATCATCATCATCATCATTATCATCATCATCATCTCGTAACAAAAAAGTCATGACTCTTGATGAGTTCAAATAATGACTGTCCTGTGTTTGTGAAAACTTGTACAACAATATGAGAAGTCAGCCCTTAGGTTCAGCATCATACAAGAAATCTGGCAACATCACAAAACTAGAAGAGGTGTCATTGTTTGGTTACAATGCAAAGGCAGTGGAGAAAATTAGATAGGTGCAGACAAGGTGGTTTGTTATGGTGGCTTGAATGGGGAGTGTCACCACTTTGTGTATGTCTGAATAGCTATAATGGATGCCTAGCCTTTCAAAGATTGTGTCATTCTAGTTGGAGTAATGTTTTCAATTGAGGTCACACAAGCTGCCGGCATATAGCCATCAATGCAAGAGATCATCTCATGCGGTTAGCTGTAATGAAGGAGCGGTAAGTTACATGGTTCAAAAAGATCTCTTTTTTTACTTGGTTTATATGTAGCGGTGACTCTGTTACAACATGCGAATCAAAATGGTTATTATGTTGTAGTGCTTCCCGATAAGGGTTGTAAAGTATATCATGTTAACCTGTGATTGTTTTTGTGGGGAAGGAAAAGGGCCTTGTTTTCTGTAAATAAGTCCAGCGTGCCCTTTGTGAGTAGATTCATAAAGAAGGTAGCCCCAGGCAAGATGAACACATAATGGCTTGTCTCAGTACACTATACAGGTAGCAATGTACCGGTATATGTATGCTGGGTTTCCCATTGTTGGCTGTCAACCTGTGCTTGTATTTACTGTGTTTGCTGTGTTCACCACCATTCCTGCATTTTTTTTATAACTATTCTTTGTCAGTATCAATTCTAATGTATACATGATGGGTACTGTACATCGAGCCCCACAATGTTTTCAGTGTTATAAATGAAAACATCTTGTTGGTATGCATTTCCAAAGAACGCATCGTTTTTTTGTTTGGTTTCCAACCCCTTTTATTAGAGAAAGAGATCTTATATAGCTTTGTTAAAGTATTTAGTAAGAAACTCCAGTTGAAAGAATCTTAGCTTTTAACTTACTAATGTAGGTGTTTGTCAGTATTTCTTAAAGAAATTACACTACCTACACAACTTTGGATGTTTCAGACTTGTGGTTAATTATCTTTATGACTAAAATATCACTGAGCACAAACAATATCATACAAAATCTGTATTGAAATACTAAAACCACACTTTTGATTATATTGTGCACCTTTGATTCTGAACACTGCGATAATTACTTGTAAAAAATAAAGTTATCTCAGGCTGAGCAATGGCTGACTTCATCTTTGTTACATAAGAGTTGACAAAATGGCCACTGAAAGTATAATGTATAGTGCCCTCTGGAGTTCAGAAGGCACCAGGTTTATAAAATGTTCAAATGCCATATTTACTGTCATTAGTAACTTTAATCCAAAATTAGCGCTATATTTCTGTTGTATTTATTATGTAAAATTATGACAGAAAATTTTACAAATATAACTCTTATAATACCTTGTTAATGTTAGGGAGTGTATTGTACAGGTAAAAGACAAAACTTACATTCTGTCATTGTGAAATGCCATAATTGTTAGTTGGTTCACAGACACTGCAAGCCATTGAACTGAAAATGTTGATGTCATAAAAGAGGTCTTACAGGAATTAACCCGAGGACAAATTAATCCAACATTTAGAAATTTTGAAAGAAAAGCAGAAAAGAAAAAAAAATTGTTTAATATCACTGCATGTATATTTACAATTTGTAATACCTTGAGTAATTTGTAGATTGATTTGTTATATCAGTTTGTTTACCAATTTGTTTAGCTATTCCAGACAGGGAAATGTTTCTCAGACAGTGATTAGACACGCAGAGAAAGACAGCCAGACAAACATGATTTCATCGACATCCTTAGCTGTCACAAAACATTGACTTACATAAACAGGCCTTAGAATGAAAACGAGACAGGCGGACGAAAAGATGGCTGGCTGTTTTGAAAATTGACACATTTAGAACTACATGTATATTCCACCAGGGATGCGGATTGCTTTGTACTGGTTTGTTATTCTATGTCAGAGGCAATTTTAGAACAGTAACATTAAAAGTAGCACCTAAGCCTGAAGGTCCTCAGAGAGATTAGAGTATTGCTGTGAGGTAAGGTTTCTGTATTTCCCATGATGTTTGGAGAGAAGGTAGCAGCAGCTTGTAATTCGGGGCAATTTTAAGCCAAGTAATGCGTAGGATTACCTCCCACCTTGAACATTGTAGTCTGAAGGTTTGCAAACTGAAATGCAAGGTGAAAGGTCGGTTTAACAAAATGACTATATTTAGGGCACAGATATCGCATTATTTGATGACATGACTGCTGATTGGCTACTTAAGATGATGAACGCGTTGTGACCGAGAAAAACAAAACGAAATGGGTTTCAGATTGACAGTTTAAAAATTGCTTTGGGTGTTGTGTTAGAACAATACATCACTGTCAGGGAAGTTTAATTGCCTAGAGTGTCTTCAACTATGTTGTTGTGTTGAGTTACGACTGACCCCTTATGTTTGCAGATGGAACTAGTGTCCATGAAAGTGTGAAAAATGGATGGCCAATGATTGAAGGGCCATCATGACATGGTTGTATATCATACCTCACAACTAATCTGAACCATACATCTGTGTCCTCCTCCCTTGAGATTTCAGCCGTGCTTGTTACTGGCAAATTAACCCATGAATGATCACTAGTCAAGTCAGGGTGTGAAAAGTGAATGAAAATAGTCAGTACACCATTTGTTTGTTTTAATCGCCTTTATGACTAACAAGGTAGAGCTGAACTAATCAGTTAGGCTGAACACCAGTGACCCATGCACAAGCACTGCCCAGGGAAAAGAGAGTAGTGAAGGTATAGTAATACTAAACAACAATACAAAGTAGATGATGGGGCTTCACAGTGACAGTGTAATACCATGGGGAGAAGTCCTTATCACATTCTTTGTACCAGGTTAGCCATGCATTGTATATTATAATAGCAATCTCTTTTATTGTTGGTACGAAGTTCATTGTGTCATTTGTTTTTGATAGTGATATCAGTGGATATTCCTAAAGAAAAGGATTGTATTAAAGACACACAGTCCAAATCAGAACTTTTCTCTACGTTAATTTTATTTCATAATCAGAGTTACTTTATGTCATTCTAAATATAATTTACATCACTAGGGCCATGAAACCGGCAGCATTATATTGCAATAAAAAAAATTAACATTTCACTATCATAATTTTGGGGTACTCAGAAATTGTGTGTGACATAAGGGTCATAGAGAAATCACACATGCATATATATTAAAACTAACACTAACTCAATAACACTAAACTTACTAATAAATACAAGGAGATTTATGTAAGTAAATATTTAGGTAAAATAACTGGTGTTTCAAGTTAGACTATATGGGTGTAACTGTTGTATCACATGGTATTTGACCCTAAAGCATGTCAGAAATAGCTTGTATGTATGCCACCTCATCAAATATGTAAGTCTGTTTCTAAAATAATAGGGGCTTTGTAATGGTGTATATCAGTTACAGCTAGGGTTTTATAGGCTGAACGAGTTATTCCCACCAGCATGTTTGTATAGGATGTATAGGGTCAGATGTTGATGACCTCTGTAAGTACAGTATATCTACAATCACAAGCAAATAATGAATATCAGTTATCTCGTTTTATTTCACGATGATGTTCAATCATAAAAATAAACTACAGCACTGTAATACAGTCCCTAGAAATGATAAAGTGATGATAATAATATTTTTAGGAGGAGATTGCCAGTAGTTTCATAAATTATGTATCTCTGCTGCTACAAACTGAGAACTAAAAATTACTGTTTTGGGCCAACTTTGGTTTCACATCTAATTACTTTTCTGCAGGGGAAAAATAGAGAGAAATGCATGCTGTTGTTTAAGATTAGTGTAGACATATTTTGAAACACTTTTCAAAGAATTCATCAAAATTTTTTTTCTGAAAATGAAAATTGCTGAAAACGTAAGATTACACTATAATTCTTGGACATGAATCACGTATAAACTTCCACACTGACTGGATCTATACATATGAATGGTAACCTTCAAATTCAACTTAGAAATGTTTTTTCAAAGTATCTAGTGATAACCACTTACACTAAATGACATTTTGATACAGATCCCCAATCCAATTAACTCACCAAAATAGGCAAATACATGATATCAAACATGTTGTTTCAGCTGCCCATGTTAGTTTTTCCAGTGAGTGAGCACATACATTCAAGTACTCTTAATTTGCTAAAAAAAATTATTCATATTTAAGAAAATGATATTGTTTTCCTCTTTTAGTACATTTTGATATAAATACCTCCAAGAACTTTGATGAATTCACTACGTAAATATTACATATTTCTATTTCATACATTGTTGTTCACTTCTTCAGAATTTAGCCTTTTCCCGCCAAAAATTATTGAAACAATTTTTATTTTTTTGGTAATTTGTTGGCAAGATTCTTGTTTATTTAGGTCATAATCATATAAATAATATTTAATTATGTATATAAATTGTGTCAAAATTTGGTATTAATTGATCAAATTTTTGAATATTTTGCATCAAAAAAGAAGTCTGGACAATTTGACTTGTCAAGTAATATTTTCAGATAATACGCTTCAGAAAATATAAAAATAGATGTCTGTCTATGCACAAATCAAGGAACCAATAGACAACAGGGGTAGTGTGTCTGTCAGAAGATACTATCTCTCATCTCAGTCAGTAACGTTAATTTGTTTGTTAGTCATTGCCGTAACCTTTGACCTTTGCCTATTAGTCATCCTGGCAGCAACTGAGCCAGTGACATTTTGTTGGTACGGCTTGCCTGGCATATTGCGGTTACGGTAAGTAGATGTACATGACATGTAATATGTCAGCTGCGATAGCGTCATCACGTGACATTGCTATTTCCACTATGTCGCTTTTCATCTGCCTACGCATTGTGTTGATTGGCAAATCGAAACTGCGCTGTAAATTGTATTTGATCTGGAAAAAAAGAAAAGGGGAATAAAACTTGATATCGGAATAAACCTATACACTTAATCATAGCAAAAATTATTGATATACGACAAGTAATCCCGAAAATTAAATTGTGTCGTAATTTCTACTCGTTTTGTTAGTTCAATAAATTTCCACAGATTAGTATGAAGTACAAATATGGAAACAGATTGAGTGAATTGTTGGAAGTCACTTTACTTACCTTACAAGATAAATGTATACATTGATCCAATCTATTTCCCATACAATCATGTCATGTATATTGTATCATTCCTAGACAACAGAAAATTAATAATATGACAAATTAGTCCGAAAATTGAGTAGTAGCTCTCAAATTTTCCCTGAGTAAATATATAAAAATTATTAAGCAGTTGGCAATCTAAAATATTACTTTCAAATCTAAGTCTTCTAATATTTTTTTGTCATAAACACTTCACTCATAACAGCACTGTATCTCTCTGAATTGAAACTACAGTGGTATTAGGTAATGTGACCTTAGTTTTAGGCTAGCTATTGTTTGGAGAAGCTACTTTTAAATTTTGGTTAATTAGAGTGGGTTTCCTTTAGCATGCATGTAGTATCACAGTTGTCTGATAATGATAGTGTAATACTACTAATAGCTTGAATGTGTTCAGTAATTTCAACAACATTGTCTTGATGGAAGCCATGATTACTGTTACAAAGTTCTACAGAATTAATGTCTGTTAATTTGGGTCCTAATCACAAGAATCAACATCCATTGTTGTAGGCTGATATTACAGGCTTAATACTGCAAACAGTGTCTGTTAACGATAGGTTAAAGCTCACGGAAAGATACGTGAAGATATGTACTCGTCTGTATTTATAATGAGCATATACAGTGACTGTTTTAGACAGCTGACAGAGAGGTCAGGATTTTGAGTGAAATGTTATTGATTGCACAACTTACATGCATGTGATACTAAAATGTCAGGGTGTTTTCAGCAGAACTAAAATGATATCCTCGGCTAAAAATAATGTGTTGTCATTTGATATCAAAGTGAATTTTTTTTTTGTATGCCTGCTGTGTAATGTTAGGAGCAGGTTTTTTAGGAGGTCTATTTCTGTGGGAAATACTTGATAAGCAAACTGAAACCTTCAATACAGTATTCATATGGGATTTACTTGCAGAAAACACTTGATTTTCAATCCAAAACACTTCATGTTGTACATAGTATATTATATGGGGTTTATTTGCAGAGTGTTTTTGCTAAAGTTGGGGATCCCCAGTAACAGAAATTGGGAAAGGGATAAAGGTTGCGTATAGTTTCTCAGCTTAGACAATCTACCATAAGTTTTGGTAGCTCAGCTTAGACAATCTACCATAAGTTTTGGTTGGAACCCAAGTAGATTTTACCTGTTTACCGCCTTAAGAAAAACTAGCAGAAAACACTTGACAGGCAATTTGAAACATTCAATACTGTATTAATATGGGATTTACTTGCAGAAAACATTTGCTACTGTAGTAATATTGAGTTTAGTTATTAAAACACTTTATTGGCTGTCTGAAACTTTCAATACTATAGTATATATGTGGTCTGTCTGCATCACAGATATGTAATTCCACTGTGTTCTTCACAACCAACTTGTAATACTACCAGCATCAACTCATGAATTTAGCCACTGCCCCAGTGGCTGTCCACAGAATGCCTGCTTGTAGAAATTTAGATAATATTAGGCTACATGTATATGTGAATTATGTTTATGTTAATTCTAGTGTCCATCTGTATATCTACATACAGATAACTTCATTTGAATAATCAAATAGTGTGACGTAGCTCCCATTGCGACCAATCACTTTCAAGGCATATTTTCAAATTACAATCATGGGTTCATGTAAATATTATGACGATATATGTGGATAGTGAAGAGCGAAGTGAAATCACAGATCTGCAATTGTAGACATGCTAGTCATTACTTTCAAGGTTTACTTTCAGAACACACTTGATGGACTCTCTGAGATTTGCGATATTAGTGATCACAGTTTTACTGGCTGAAACAGACCGTGGGCAACCTGCTCATATTGTACTATGGTAAATACTGTAGTAGTCTGGTAATGTATTGATAACAAATGCAAGGACATGAGTATAACATGACACCATTTCCTGTGAATTACTGTGCCGCTAGTATAAACTGAACAACAGAAAGTGCCTTGTTTATGTTAGTATTTATAAGAGCTGCCCTTCAGTATGTACATGCGGACACATTATACATTATAATCACCATATAGTGACCAGCAGTATGTATAGGTCCCTGTCTGTCATGATAGCAGAACTCTATAAATCACTGTGATGTGGTGCAAGCCGTGGAATGTTAAAGGTTGTGACCTTCTTTTGAACGGTAAAGCTGACCTTCTTTTTCACTTCATGTAAGTACCAGGTAGGCTAGAACATACATGGGAGTGTCTAGTACCTTTTGTGTGGTGGTGGGTAATGTGTTGATAACAAGTATGTGGCATTTCTATAAAAGCATGGCGGTATTTGTTGCTGTGAATGGTGTCATCTGTAGAGAGATGGTAGCTGTATTCACAGCCATTATGATACACGTTGATGCTCTTGCAACATATGGTTTAGGAGTTCAAATACCTTTTCGTTTTGTCACCGATGCTGTGATGGATGTGTTTACATGTTATGGTAATACTAATCATACGATATTTGACGACCTGGGAATTTTGTCTATGTAACTGTTAAATCATAAAATACATTGATATTGTTATTGATTAAGTCATGTCATAGTATTCTGATATTTTATCATGATCATATTTTTAAGTAAAACAGTTGCAGATTATGTAATAGTTCAGAACAGATCAAATGATGAGAAACACATGAAATTAATATCAAGTTGTTAAGTCAATTTTTACCACAACTCAAAAAAATAATATATTTATAATATAATATTTTTAAAAAGATGCAAGCTTAAGGTCATGTCCTTGTAAATTTCCATTTTCATAAATTTTAGGATTTTTCCCCTCCAAATTACCAAAATATCACAGAGTACTGTTGAAAGCATTTTTTGTGTGTGACATATTGATCTGAGTACCTGTCCAGTTGTTGTATCATTGGGGAATTGGCATTCATTGGGTAATAGCGAGTTACAAATGCTGTGACTTTTGGATTGAATTCTCCCTACATTTCTCACCCATCAGGATCACAGGTAATCTTGCGAAAAATCCAAAGATTCAATTTTGTAGAAAAGTTTTGCATATATGATCACTCTGGAATTGAAAATTGTTACATTGATAAAGTGATCTACATTAAAAGGGAATACCACTTTAGGAAATACAGATATTTTCATAAATTTTGGGTTCTGGAGAGTCACTTGATGATTTCACATAGCATAGATTTTGCACGACTACTGAGAAACATTATTTCACCTCTGTTGTTCTCATAGTGGTCCACTGTTGCCTCATGGGTCTTGGCAGACATATGTATTAGATGGAAACTGAATATTCATGACCCCAAGTACTTGTTACCATCAGATAGTCATGAATATTCAATGTCCATCTAATACATATGCATGTTGGCCAAGTCCCATGACATGTATGAGATCAATAGAGGTGAAACAGTGTTCCAATTTGGTGTTTTTTAGTAATTATGCAAAAATTAATGTGATGTGAAATCCTGAAATGATTCTTCAGAACCTAAAGTTTATGAAAATATCTGTATTTCCAGGAGTGACTTTCACCTTTTAATCCTTTGTGGGAAGGCAGTACAGAAAACTAGAATTTTATGATCATATTTTATTGCAGGAAGGCAGTTGATACTAGGGTGGTTTTGTTTTATTTAGATATGAATGTCAAAACGCATATGCAAATATTATTGTAAATTTGTAGATGTGATCAATAACTTTTGTGTATTTTGTTTCATGACAAACTATTATCTGTATAGGACTGAGTGTTGGTTTAGCACAGATGGCAGTCTGGGATTAGATTGGATGTGTCCATGCAGCCCTAATATGACAGAACACTCACGGCACATGAGTGCAAGTGTGGCGTACTTGGGGTATTTGCATAAGTGCTTGCAGTGTTCTCTGCCACTGTACTTTCACAAGCATAGCAAGTGAAAATACAGCAGAAAGCACCGCAAGCACAAGTGCAAATACTCCGAGTACACCACACTTGCACTTGCATGGCACTGGGTTCTGTTATTATTATATACGTTTATCTGAAACGGCAAATTCCATAAAAATCATACATATCATGTGATTTTGTGTATAGTGAACAATTGTGTCCTAAGTTGCATATCATTTATATGCAGGTGTGCAATAATGTTTTCGGTATTGCACTGCAGTGAAAATAACACGAGCAGTATGCATGCACAGCGGTTCAAGTAATCTCTGGTACATATATAATAATAGATGGGAGGAATCTGGTTAAACTTGTATGGATTCTTAGCCCAGAGACTTGTGAAAGTGTTACTGTTTCAAGAAGCTCACCACACCAAGAACTCCTTGAGATAGTAACACCAAGACAAGTCTCAAATAGATTCCATGCCTTGTAGCGTAATTTTGGTAGGGAACCCTGGTGGAAAAATGATTGGAACTCAGGTAGATTTTACCAATGTACCTGCTTTGGTACTGGTAATAATCCTGCTGGTAAAATGACCTGGGATCGCAGGTAGATTTTACATACCAACCTTTACAAAACGCTGGTATTGCTACTATTACACCCTGGTAAAATGACAAGGGAACTCAGGTAGATTTTACATACCAACCTGTACAAAACGCTGGTAATACACTCTGGTAAAATGACAAGGGAACTCGCATAGATTTTACATGTTTTACCACCCTACTACAATGTCACTAGTAGGAAATCCTAAATGACTGCAGAAATTGGATAAATTGTATCTGCTTTACTGCCTTTAACAAGAATGCTATCTCAAGCTTAGAGCTTGACCCAGTCTTGCAAGACTCCACCTCATGTAGGATCTATGATGAAATTAAATATAGTACAGGTGACTTGTAGCTGTCATCCACTTCCTGCTTTCTTAAAATGTGTCTGTAACTTATCAACATAAGTGGGAGTGGTGCCTACTATATCACTGATGGTATTCAAAGATAGGAAAATTTGCAATGAATGTAAAAAGTCTGATGGTTTAAGGGGAAAATATTTATTGGCATGTACCATGTACCAGTATTGACCTTGTGCTCCTTGGTTGTAATAATTCAGTATATGTTTGAAAACAGACTTTCATATAATGGAATGTTGTGCCTTTGTTTGTGGTTTCCAATTTTTGTGTACTTGAAGAAATATAAGATATGTAGTTGATGAAAAAAATAAAAATTAACTTAACAACTTATTTTACATTTGTGGTGAAAGCATTGTCAAGATCATGATTGGACCATACATAGTCAAACCTTGTTTAACCATGGTTAGTTTCCCTCCAGATCTTAACAGGTTGATCTTGACTATGTACTCTCAACACAATGGTAGGAATGTTGGCCAATGGTCCAGTATATTACAACCTAAGATTAGATTACAATTTTATGTAAAATGGCTCAGCCCACTAAAATATCACTGCAGTATCTTGGTCATGTTATAATTAAGATTGCATTGATCAGAAAATGTTTTCCTCAGTGATTGGCTGATCCCATCTACCGCTACCGTGGGGGCACTTGTATCGTCTTTCACAGCGAAACCCGTAAGAATTTGCAGTCGTTTTCTCGCCAGATGCTTGTTTTTTGTAAGCAGGTTTTGAAAGGACAACCAGCGAAGATACTTAATTAACTATTTTCAGATAGAAAATGAAAGCGTTCAAGGCAAAAGAAAAACCACCAAAAAATGCAACAATGAGCTGAGTCTAACAAAACATACAGACTCCATATGGTCCCCATTTCTGTATTTCCTGGGTTGTACTAGTAGTAAATACTCCATTGAAGACAGTTCAATCAACTTGAATCGTTGTGCAAGATACTGGATAGGGAACGCTTAGATACCATTTCAATTTGACTGAAATCAAAAACGATGTTTACAGAAGTATTGACAGCGTTGGCAACATTAGTGGAATAACTGGTGAAGCATTGTTGGATATCATTACAGTTCCTTGAGAATGGGGAGTGAGAGGCCTCTAGCTTTGATGGATTCCATAACAAACACAATTTGAATGTTAATAGCGACAGTGTTAACAAGTGTAATAGCTTAATGGACTACAAGGATCAACTTAATTTGCTACAAATTCTCCCATGCACTTCATATTTGTATCTGACTAATTGCATTTTCTAAAAATACTCGGGACACAAGAAAGGCCTAGCGTCCCACTGTGTACTCGTATTAGTGCCTGGTTTTAATTACAGCATAAATATTTCTACAAATTAAGTGGTCAACTTTGTATGAATTAGAAAAGCAGATCCATTTTTGCAAGCAGCAAAGTAAATGTTGTATTGAGATATATATATATTGTATTACATTTATGGCATTGCATGCTTATGTTGGGTAGTTCAGTCAAAATATTTATACAGCTAATGTGCCGAGTGTCATGGCGCTGTCATGTGTGCAGCCAACAAACATGGCGGATGGTTTCTTGCTTGTTCAGGGCATAATGGTAAATGGGGAATTTTTCAGCAAATTTTTTTTTCATAATAATAGAAATTCCATTTTTTACAAATTTATGTTTGTTTCTCTGAGTCTTCACATGAGATTATAAAATTGTTTTATAAGTTATTTATAAAAATTTTATTTTTTAAGTATTTCCTAAAGATAGCATATGAAAACATTTTGATAATTTGTATGTGTAGAAAATCATGGATATTTCATTTACTTAAAATCATTATTGAGTTTTACCCTAATACATAATAATTAGTCAGTCTGTATATATTGCTGAATCAGCCAATTGTTGTCTGCAGTAACGTTGATAGCATAGTATGGTTTCTTGACATGCTAATACAGATATGATATGATTCAATTATGTTATAAAATCGTTTATGTATTTTACATGCATACCAGGTTTGAGAACGGCCAATTAAAATTGATGGGTATAAGGGATGATTGCACAATGTTGCACAAGCACAATAAGTGGACTTCATTTGTTTAGGACAAACCCCCTCTCCCTCCCACCCCCCACCAACCCACCCACCCACCCACCTTCTCTTCCTCCTAAATGAACGTTCACAAGTGCGACATCGACACGTTTATATATGATGTAAACCATGGTGAAAATTGTAGCAGTCACACCACTATGATTGATACAATATACAATGTATACAGCATGATGGTAAACATATTAAAATACTTCCGGAAACTGAGAACTGTTTATTACACTAGAAGTAAATTTTAATCAACTTTGATATCAATATCTCAGTAGTAAATACAGAACTTGTTATCATTGAAAGCATGGAAGTTTTTCAAAGTTTGGTTAGAAGTGTGAAAATGAAGTTCAGCAATCACATTGACACCAGACTCCTTCTCCCTTTCCCAAACAAACGAAGTTGGTTTATTAAGCATGTGTGTGACATTGTGTGATCATCCCTAAGTTGTCTGAATACCAGGTTTGAAAACTGCCAATTATTAAAAGTGATGGTTAAGTTTGTCTCTGAATTAGTTTTAAAATAGAATGTTACAAATGCATTTTTAGAATGCTGCAAAAATTGTCTCCACCCCACCCTAATGTAGAAATTCAGCATATGTTCCTCTAATTCAAGTTTCAGTCACAAGTGGACCAGCAGATGTTCAACCAGAGCTGTTTCATTGCTATTGTTTCCAGAGAATGCTAGTACATGTCTTTTTTGCACTCTGAGCTGTTTTTATTCTTTGTAGAAAAAAAATCTATTCATTATCATATATACATGAGTAGGTACATGATAAACTTTATTGAAAGGAGTGACATTGATATGGTTATTAGCAGTTTGCCAACTGTACTTTGTACCTAGTAGTACAAGTTTATTTTTTTTACAAACAATACATATGAAACCTGATGGGTATTGTCTAGATCGTTCCATGTCCTGGTAGTTATAAAGTCCACTTACACATATGTGATGTATGTTGTATTATAACACTATAATCTGTCCTCAATACAATCGTATGCTGACTTATTTTTGCTATTATTGGTTGAGAACCCTGCAAAGATGATGGTGGTTGAGGGGTGAGTGATTAATGTTGTAACTGTTTTTGCCAAGGTGTAGAACTCCTGGTAACAAGGACGGAAATGTACAAAGTTTCCTTTAAGTCTAAAAAAGTAATTATTTTGGAAGGGAGCCCAGCTAAAAAGCTGGGGTACTCTTCTAAATTTTAGTTATTTGCCACCGTTATTTTTTTAAAAACGGAGTGAACATGGGAGGGCTTGAATTTAACTTGTACATTTGGTATAAATTATGTAGTGAAACTTTGCCAAGTATAATGTTTTAGTTACAAGTTTCTTTTGATGTCCATTGGTGTAACAGACAGCCACCTTGTAAATGTGGTCATTAGATACGATGTTTAGCAGTCTGTGTCCTGAACCACTGCTAATTTGGTAGTCTAAATACAATGGTTAGTAGTCTATGTGTCCTGAACTACTGCTAATTTGGTAGTCTAGATATGTTTAGTAGTCTATGTGTCCTGGACTACTGCTAATTTGGTAGTCTAGATACAATGTTTAGTAGTCCATGTGTCCTGGACTACTGCTAATTTGGTAGTCTAGATACACTGTTTAGTAGTCCATGTGTCCTGAACTACTGCTAATTTGGTAGTCTAGATACAGTGGTTAGTAGTCTATGTGTCCTGAACTACTGCTAATTTGGTAGTCTAAATACAATGGTTAGTAGTCTATGTGTCCTGAACTACTGCTAATTTGGTAGTCTAGATATGTTTAGTAGTCTATGTGTCCTGGACTACTGCTAATTTGGTAGTCTAAATACAATGGTTAGTAGTCTATGTTCCTGAACTACTGCTAATTTGGTAGTTTAGATATGTTTAGTAGTCTATGTGTCCTGGACTACTGCTAATTTGGTAGTCTGGATACAATGTTTAGTAGTCTATGTGTCCTGGACTACTGCTAATTTGGTAGTCTAGATACAATATTTAGTAGTCTGTGTCCTGAACTACTGCTAATTTGGTAGTCTAAATACAATGGTTAGTAGTCTATGTGTCCTGAACTACTGCTAATTTGGTAGTCTAGATACAATGTTTAGTAGTCTATGTGTCCTGGACTACTGCTAATTTGGTAGTCTAGATACAATGTTAAGTAGTCTATGTGGCCTGGACTACTGCTAATTTGGTAGTCCAGATACAATGTTTAGTAGTCTATGTGCCCTGAACTGCTAATTTGGTAGTCTAGATACAATGTTTAGTAGTCTATCATGTGCCCTGAACTACTGCTTATTTGGTAGTCTAGATACAATGTTTAGTAGTCTATGTGCCCTGAACTACTGCTAATTTGGTAGTCTAGATACAATGTTTAGTAGTCTTATGTGTCCTGAACTACTGCTAATTTGGTAGTCTAGATACAATGTTTAGTAGTCTATGTGCCCTGAACTGCTAATTTGGTAGTCTAGATACAATGTTTAGTAGTCTATGTGCCCTGAACTACTGCTTATTTGGTAGTCTAGATACAATGTTTAATAGTCTATGTGCCCTGAACCACTGCTAATTTGGTAGTCTAGATACAATGTTTAGTAGTCTATGTGCCCTGAACTACTGCTTATGTTGAACTGTGATGTGTTATTGCTATCAGATGATGAAGCATTGACAAAGAATGATAACAGCTATGTAATTTGTAAGCCTCCATATTACACATTGTAGATAAAAAAATTACCATGACAACCATTGTAGAGAGCTTGAACTGCAACTATATCAGTATAATGAATGACATCCGAATGATGGATTTGAGCCATAAGTAAATATTATGCATTCAAATTGATGGGGTTATTAAAAGTAGTTGAGTTCTTTGATAGCCATTTGATCATTTACAAGCATTGAATTAATGGTATGAATTTATGACAAATAACCCCACTGAACCTAGACAGTGCATAATTCTATAAACATGAATCATAAAATAATGTTTTGACTAATGGCAAGGGAGCTCTTTGCGTATTTTGGCATTAATCTCGTTTCCTAGTTAACTGTAGAGTATGTACATATAATGCTTGAATACGTCTAATATTTTCAATGTTTTTGTGAAGATGTTGTAAAACCTGCCCAGGTATTCTATCAAGGTTCTCATCCATTATCTTCACAGTGGGTACAAAATTCTATTTAAGTTTCACTAGATTTCATTCTCGGGGTTTCCAAACCATATTTTTTTTTTGTTGAACAACACCCTCATTTCATCTCTACCTCGACAGCCATATTTTCAGATTTACTTGATGATGAAATGAATCTACATTGCTGTGATCTGATTAAAAAATAGCTTCTAAAAGAGAGTGCCCTCTAAGTTAACAAAATAGAAAATTTTTGGTTGTATGAGTCAAAATAATACAATGTTTTCTTGTGAGACACCACATATAATATTTGTATACAGCCTACCTCTAGTCCGGAGTATAAATTCAAAAAATCAAAACAGCTGAAATAGTGTAGTAACATTAGTCCTTCAAGACTACAGGTAGGCTACAGTTAGGATAGCTGAAATAGTGTAGTAGTGTTAGTCCTTCAAGACTACAGGTAGGCTACAGTTAGGATAGCTGAAATAGTGTAGTAGTGTTAGTCCTTTAAGTCTACAGGTAGGCTACAGTTAGGATAGCTGAAATAGTGTAGTAGTATAGTAGCGTTAGTCCTTCAAGTCTACAGGTAGGCTATAGTTAGGATAGCTGAAATAGTGTAGTAGTAGTGTTAGTCCTTCAAGACTACATTTGTACAGGTAGGCTAAGCGAAAATTCAAAAAATCAAAATGGCAGTTGAAAGAATGTAGTAGTGTTAGTCCATCAAGACTACAGGTGGGCAACTAGTGATAGGAGAACACCAAATTTTGATACATGTATGTCACAAGAAATTGTTGTGTCACTGGCACACCATGAGAGGGCATACTGCTGCCAAAATGCATGAACTTAAAACAAATGTATTGGGAAAATTATATGACGTAGACATTGTTTCTTTCCTGTGGTCACAGTGATGTAATTTTTTATCCTCGAAGCACATTGGAAAAGCTTTTATCATAGTTTTGTAACAATAAAAATGTGTGTGTATCCAGTCATTGTAAAATCAGCCTCTAAAATTAAATATCCAAATCATGCTATCACTGTATAAAACAGGCTATAGTGTGAAATTAATCATTTGTGAAAATATGAATTAGCAGGCTTCCAATCATTCATAAAAAATATGCGATTAGACCAAATGTGTTGTAGAAAAATGTGATACCAATATATCTACAGATATAAAGAGAGGCAGACAAGCAATTATAATATTATACACTATGGTCAGGTCAAAGGTCACGAGAACTAGACCTCGGCAAATGTACATGTATGCTTGTATATCTATGCAGACCTTAATTGTATGTATGTAAAACACACTACAAGATAAAATTAATCAGCTGTTAGCAAGACCTTTATACAGCAAATTTTACAAATGTTGTGTACATGTTTTAATCCTTTAAATTTTTCTACATTGATTTATAATTTCACTGGTTACATTTTTCTACATCAATTTTGAAGGTCACAAGTAAATTGTTATAAATATCATGTTAATTTTCTAGATCAATTTAGGATTTGACAAGTAAATTATTTCTACCTCAATTTAAATTATCACAACTACATTTTCCCCAGGAATTGGGGAGTGTTGTAAATAATTTTTTTCCATCCCAATTTAGAATATCATGTGCTAAGATTGTAAAGTTTATGAAATATGAAATATTATGTTGAAAATATTAGTATGATTGTATTTTTCAATAGTAGTCTCTTATTACCTGGTAATAGACAAATGAAAATTTTGCCAAATTATTTAATTTCCCCCATAAATACAATTATGATGTTGAAATAATTGAGTTGTCGGTTTCTTTCATGAATTTGAAATATTAGCCAGTAAATTGTTGTAGTCAAATTGGAAAGTTAATGAAAATTTAATTACCTTTTCCTTTTAATATTTGCAAATACTATATAAAAAATGATGTAGTGATGTAGGCACTGAGATCATTGATGTCGTGGGATATGTAGTTTCCCTGGTACATGTGTATGTGGGCATATGTTTGAAAATAGTGTGTAAAATGAGTTATTGTTATTTCACCGTTTATTGTTATTTCACCATTTTGAAAAGAAAGTAAATGTGTTATTTGGAGTCCTATGAAGCAGATGTAAGGCCCCAATTAATATAAACAGGTAACAACATAACATGTGTGATGTAAAATAAAGCTGTTATTCACCCTAAATGTGTATTCAGTCCACAATCTAACAGATTGTCAATTGTTCTGTATAGAATTGTTACAACAAGTCGAAAAGGTTTGCCGCGATAAGAGCATTGCTAGGCAATCATATTTGACAACGATGACGACACACCTCTCAATCACACCGCTTTGTTCGGTATACAGACATATAACAAATCACATTGCCTTGTGCAGTGTATAGACGTATGACAAATGATAATTATGAAGTGTTGTGAAGCTTTCAATGTGCACTCCATCGGAATGCCCCATTATAGTATACTGTACACACAGTGTGATCACATTCTGATGTAAATGTGTTTACCATCTGTTCTGTAATTTATATATTTATGGGAGCTGAATGTATTATGATATCATTGGGTAAATATTTACTTGATATTTATTTGATAGTTACACTGGTGTTTTTGTTATTAGTAATTCTGTTTTTAAATGGGTGCATTTTACACTGTAAATACTATATTCTATGTATACATTATATAACATGTACATTAATATATATATATATATATATATATATATATATATATATATATATATATATATATATATATATATATATATATATATATATATACACACACACACACACACACACACACACACACACACACACATACACACACACACACACACACACACACACACACACACACACACACACATGTAAGTCTAGGAGTAAAGACTGTTAACAGGTTTAATATCTACCAAATATGTTCATCAATGAAGTGAATTACAGAGGTTTATGTGACACACACACAGTTAAAGTTTTTTAGCATTGCCTGAGCATTCAATCCATCTTAGTCGACAGTCCTCTTCAATGTGTATATATATATATATCTATTGGTTCAACTTGTATTCTGTGTATAATATATTGACAGTATATAGAGTAATGTGTATTTCATCACATTAAATGGTCTAATTAAATCCTAGTAAGAAAATTTACTCACTCCGAATAAAAAGCATTAAATCAAGACAATATTAATCCATTTATAGAGTTATAAAAACACATTTTGAATTTTAATGAGTCATTGTTGGACGCATTTACATGGCATATTTAGTTTAGGTTCAAGGTGAGTTGAAACTTCATAATAATTAAAAAAAATGAGTCATTTACATTTTATGTGATGCCACAAATTTTATAGCGTTATGACAGATTCTTGTATTCAGGAAACATAAATCATGTTATCTTTATAATTGAGATTATACACAGTTATAATCACTGATTTCATTCTGAGACTGGCTAGCATTAGTATCATGAATTTACATGGTGGTATGGACACGCAGGAAAGAGTTGCGTAGGCGGTTGATACGCTGAAAATGCGACCTTTACTCTGATGATGTGTACGTGTGTATTCTTAAAACTAGTGTTTAAATTGTAGGTAGCCTTTCTTAGTATTTCCTGTCTTTTGATATGATATGTTTTATTTTTGAAAAAAAGGGCAGTTGAGAGCCAGATGTTTGAATTAGGCTGTGTAAATACTAGAAGTGCTGCAGTTGGGTCAAGTTGAGTTGTTGGCTATGCGAGTTGGTTATTATTTATGTAGCCAATGAGAGTGTGGGAACAGTGCATTAAATCTAATGAACTCTCACCCTGTCACCCAACACGTATACAAATGATTTTGTGATAGCTGGGTCATTCCTTATAGGATGAAAGCTCCTCGGTGTAAGTAGGGGTGGATACCACCGCTTTGTAATTGTATAGCACATGTTCTGTTAGCTGCAGTATGCACAGTACGTGAAAATACTCTAGTCAGGTAATGTACCCCAGTGAGTTTTCCTATGGATAGGCTTTCACTCAGGCTTAAAATAGCGTGATCAAAACAATTTGAAGGTACATGTGTACCAGGTTTACTTAGCCATGTCACATGCAGTGCCCAACATTTGTAGGATGGAATTTTTGTGAATTATATCAGTTGTATGGGTGTAACTGCTGTAAGGAGGGGATGTAGGACAGGACTCAGTGGAAACCGCGTCCCAGGAGATCAGGTTTTCGAAAGGCCACAACACTGCCATGGCTTAAAAGGTGTGTATCTCTTTGGAAAGTCTCTTGTGAAATACTAGATGTCAAAATCTCCACAGCTATTAAAGCATCACTGGAAATTTTATCTCTATTTGACAGTATAATGGAGTTGATAAAGAAACTGGGGATCTTGTATCATGATGACTCCTTTCTCAGGATAACTAGTGAACAAGAATAAGGAGATGATATATCATGAAATATGTGTTGTTTCCAAAACGACTACAACTGGATAATAGAAAAACAATCTGAGTATTACACCTACATGTATTTTTATGCCCTTATTCCCAGTTGCCACATAAAGTTGCTATAGCAACTCATTATCATCCATGGTTGCCATGACAGCAGGAGAGGAATTCTTGCTTTCCACATTTGTGCTTCGCTATGTTTGCCAAACAATGAGAGAGCGAATTACAAGCAAGATTGACAGCTTATTGGTTTTTCGTATTTGCATAACATTGAGATGACACAGAGATGATCAGTTGTTATATTGCGCCGCTTTAGACCATTGTCAATACTTACATCCGTACACAGGTCTTCATATTGGAATGCTGTTGTGTTGTGGCAGCAATTTACAGCAATTCACGTCTCCCCCCTGAGGCTATGCCTGATGACAATACAGTAGGTATAACAGCTATACAATGATTTTTATTAACAGCTGAATGCTTTGAGTATAGATGTAGTTTATCGTCATGATATTTAGTATGTGTTCAAAGTGACAGAGAGGTGTGCTTGATGTTTTTTTGTGAACTACAAATTGCACCGGTCACTCGGTAAAATCAGTGTTAAATATTTAGTATGGAGTAGCAAGGGGCTAATCAGTTAAGTCTCATGGCATGATGAGTGAATTACTGACACCTGCCACATCTTTATCATCTGAACAGTATGGATTTCATCCAAATCAAATATGATTATTGAAATTTTACGTTATTTCATTTTCATTCTATGTTCTTGATCACATTTTGATATATGCCATTGCTTAAATATTACAGTCAGCGATGACTTGGGATATATGTGATATTATTACAAGCAATTATTTTAAAGCAATATCTAATTTCTAATGTATGCCATGATATTGACTTTCAAATGTGCATCATCATATTGAAAAATTCCTGTGTCTGTCTGCATTTTGTAATGCCGTTTAATTTTTTTTTAAATCATAGAATACGTTCTTTTTATTGTCATGCTTAATTGGTTTTGAAAGGAGACAGGTGCGAAATATTGATAATCAGCCTTTAGGATTTGTATAATTGTGTGTAATATCGTTGTCACATTGCCTGGAATCACGTACGGTGTTGGTGGCCACGCATTATACCATGTAAAATTGTACGCATGAGTAAGTCGCAATAATTGATACATATGATTTCTAGTGTGTCAGTGAGTATCTGTGTGATTGATGGTAGGTGATTGAAATTGCCATGGCAAAGGAAACCGTAACCCGTACAGCTAGCTAAGCTACCTTGGTTGTTGTGTACATCAGACATTATAATTGCCACTAATGTCCTGAACCCTTATGTGTACTGCTGATAGCACTTTATAATTTTCATAACAACAGTGAAGTGATCCCGTTATTTAACCCTGTCGTGGTCATTCTGGGAATCTAATATAGCATGTGAAATTCAATTAGAATACAGATTAGTAGGAATATTTTGTGTGGTGTAGTTTATAGTGTGATGATCTGAGAACGGGTATGTTTACCACTTCAGAATACTGACAACAACACACAGAGAGAGAGACATAATTTGGTCTAGTACTAGTAGGAATATTTTGTGTGGTGTAGTTAGAGTGATGGTCTAAGAACAGGTATATTTTACCACTTCAGAATACTGACAACAACACAGAGAGAGAGAGACATAATTTGGTTTAGTACGAATATTTTGTGTGGTGTAGTTAGTGTCATGATCTAAGAACAGGGTATATTTACCACTTCAGAATACTGACAACAACACAGAGAGAGAGAGAGATGTAATTTGGTCTAATAGCATTATATTCATCACTGATTGTAAATGGCATATTGCCCTTCGGGTAATTTACTCAGGCTCTGTCGAATCGATAGTAAATATTCTAGCTGTGACCTGACTCTTTCAACGACAGTCCCTTTTATTACCGAGCAAAACTTGAAATATACAAGTAGGTGACCTTTTGTAGGCTTGAGAACTGTCGTTATTTTAAAATCATGCCTGTGTAGGCAGTGCTTTTATATGCAAAACCAGCAAGCATGGCAAGATGCCAGGTAGCTGCGGCATATTTTTTTCTTTGCATATATAGATATGTATGTCTGTGACATCATTGATTTCAAAGGTATATTACCATATATGGAAAGCGGCATTGTAAAGCTGCTGAGCCGTGATGTCTGCAGGATCAAAATTACATCAGTAACACTCTTTTCAGGGGTGGATATCTTCCCATCGCCTGTAGTATTAATAAATAAAACTGCTGCGACCCTAACCTTTGTGAGTGATTATAAAACATTAGAACATGCTTCCGAAAACAGTTATACTGTAGTGCGATAACACTAACACCAGGACTGCCACTGTGTCACCCAAATTTATTTTGTAATGTTCATATGTTTTCGTCGCTATCGTCGTCATTGCGTTGATCACAAATACAGTGTGCCTCATTTCATATACCTCAACCAGTGATGTAATCACCACTTTTCTCCTCATTCGACTGTCTAATATGACTGCTGTATGACTTGATTTATCATGTATAAGTAGATGTCATGTGTACATATCATATTGGAGAGCTTCTGAGTGTATGATTAATTTACCGACGGTGCTGTGACCTTATAATACTTTTCTGACGCTCTGGGATTTACATGTAGTTCTTCGCGTATCACAGCTTTAGCCTTCTGTCATACGAGTTTGTACTTACTTAAACCATATATTAATATAACTCCTTTTATTTCCCAGGGGTCAACGCAGAGGCTAGTGTAGACTCACTCAAGGTTTCACTGTTTCAGTTCCATTTTTAAGACTTCTTTTTTCTTGTTCCTCTTTGCAGAGTAAATCAAGACGACTTTCATCATCTTCATCGTCGTCAGAAACGCGAGCAAATGGAGTGAACTTGGGGAAAAGTCAGAACTACCTTCTGAAGGGTAATTCTCATCATAGCCATAGAACTCAGGAGAGTCATACATCGTCATCGTCATGTAACGGCACCCATGAATCATCAAAGGGGAAGTCTGCTGCCGCCAATAAGGAAACAATAGTACTGAACACTGAGAGGAATTCTTGCAGGGAATTGAATAGTCAAAAGACAACTAGGCATCCTAAGACAAGTAACACCAGGATGGATAATTTGTTAATGATCGTACCAGAATACAGCAGAGCACAAAATATCAATACACACAATGGATATATGGAGACGTCTGAGGACGACTTTATTGTCGGAAGTTCGGATACCTTTGAAACTGTTCTGAATGATTCAGCATGTAACGGCATTGCTATGACAACTACTGCCATGGATACCCTAAATGATGAAGATGAGGTAGAAGGGGAGACTGTTGAAAGCCTCGGCACCCATAGTATACCCATACCCATTGATACGGGTATGATTGTGGAAATCTGTGAGGACGTTGAAGGTATTATAGAGGGGGCCATTGATGATGAATCACCTGATTTTGGATATCGATCATATGCTCACAATTTTGGTGCTGATGCTGTGATGGGAGAGAAAGATGCAGATGTTGCTCTGATTATTGCTAGCGATGAACTAGACACTGATAACAGTGGAGTGACACCTGAAAACACACCTAAGGTGGATACCAACAAAAACAGTGCTACTTACAGTGTTCATTCAGGGTATAGTCCAAAAGTGAAAGCATGTTTGCAACAGAAACATAGTCCAAAATCAGGAAAACCAAGCCCAAAGGGTAGGAAAGGAAAAGAAAAATTATTGACTCCCTCCATTGAAAAATTAGCTAATGCTACTAGTCCAGAGACTGCAGTCAATGCTGAGAGTCATTTGCATCATGGGATAAAAACACCATCTAAAGGTGCCAGGGGTAAAGGTAAAGGAAAATCAACAGAGAAGGTAGCACAGGGAAAGGATAATGGAGTCAAAAATCCACCCCAGAAATGTTCCAAGAAAGTCAGCTCTGTGAAGCAGGTCAAATCTGCTGCCAAAGAACAAAGGAAGACTAAATCTAAGGTGACTAGTAAAAAGGAGAGTGAAAGTGTGGGATCAGTTAAAAATTCTAAGTCAAAAACAAAAAATTTGTCCGATCAGAGCACCACTGCATGTTTAAAATCAGCTGATACTACCATGACCAAGAAGGAGTCCAAAACTACAAAATCAAAGAGTACAAAGAAAGGAAGTCTTAACAACAAGACACAGAAGTCTACCAAGACAAAAACAAAAGTAGTGAGGAAAGCATCTCATGTATTGAAACAGAAAAAAGTGACATGCAGGACTAAAAGACCAAAGAAAAGCCAGAAGGTTATTAAGGAGATCAATACTCCGTGTGAGGAGTTCGGAAATGTCAAAAGTTCTGGTAAAAATAGAACTACTCATAAGACTGTGAAATCGAGGAGCAAGAAGATGAAATCTCAGACACTGCCATTGTTACCAGAACAAAATTGTCAGGAGAGAACGGTTGCTGGTGACAAAGTAAAGGAGGTTGTGCCTCACAAATCGCTAAAGACAAAAAGGACTGAGAAGGGGCATACCTCCAAGAAAAAGAATTGCGCCACTTCATCAGCTGTTCTTGAGAAACACGGGGAAAATGTATTTACTTCGTTAACACCTGTTTTAGGTAACAGCGAACACTTGCCTGATGGGCAGTCAAATCCCTCAGTTGATAGGGTAAAATCACGAAAGAAAAAGAGAAAGCAGTTACAAAATCACCTTGACAATGATGAAAATGTTCCCATGGAAGTAGTTCCTGTTGTCTCCACAAAGGACACAACATATCAAAATTCAGGAGATGTTTCTTCAGGAACTGTAAATTCGGTTACGTCTGTGAAGTCCAGAAGAGGTCGACCAAAAAAGAAATTTGCTCAGGACTCGTCGACATCATCTTTCAATTCAGTGCCAAATGTAGCTGATGTTGTGGAATCAGTTGTGCCCTCCACTCCATCAGGATCTGTTAAAACTAAAAAAAGACAATCAACAAGTTCCAGTAAGTTACTACCAAGTACAACAAGTAGTAGTAGTGACATGACAATTCAGTCTGTAAGTGTGTGTGAAAAGTCAAGTGAAAAGGTAGGCAAGTCTTCAAGAAAACGGAAAAGGAAATATGTAGAGGCTGAAGCAACAGAAACATTGTCAACAACACAAGAAGAAGGAGTGCAGGCATCGACTCAGTCTAATGTGAGTATGAGTGCTTCCAGTGCAAGTACGCAGACTGTTAGTGTTATGACAAGCAATACCCCAAGTACTGAACCGCCAAAGGTGTGCCTAAAAGAAATAGCTGTTCAGACAGATGAGTCCAGCCTTTTGTACATTAGCCATAGTCAAATGAGGAGGTATAAGAAAATGAAAAAGTCAAGAGAATATGCAAAGAGAAATTTTAGTTCGAAATTGATCCGGCCAAGAACTTTTGGTTTTGAGAGACTTTCACCTGTTGAGCCACTTGCACCACCACCGGACTTTCCAATGCATTCTAAACAAAAAGAACAAACGCCATCACCACAGAGTGAGACAACTTGTGCTAGTGAGGAGACACTGTTCAGTGACAGTGGTATTGGTACAGATAATAACAGTAATTCTGATCACTCAGTTGACAAACAGGGACATGAAAGGAGGAAGACCATGTCCTCGACAGGGTCTGATATTCTTAGTGACATAGTGGAACCAGACATGTCTGATATATCTGCACCTGTGTCGTTTGACTCACAACCTGATATTCATGAACTTTCAAAAGAGAAACTTCACAAGAAACATAAATTACACCACTTGAAGAAGAAGCACAAACATTTGAGGCCTATTCATGAGATTGACCCAGCCTTCCAGCTAGAACTGGATGCTCTTCTTTCACAATTCAAAGATCTTCGGATATCTAAACTGCATCGACATAAGATAATAAGTGGTAGAATCGGTTCTTCACTGCCACGTAATCACCTCAGTAACATTGCCAAACTCAACACATGTTACAGCACATATCTAAGGCCTCGGCATCTTGCCTCCTGGACTAGTCATAAGATTAAAAAGGCCAAGCACAAAAGGAATCGGAAAATGAAAGAGAAACTGAAAGCACTGGCAAGAAAAGAAGTGAAAGCACGGAGGAAAGGTAAAAAGAAGAGGAAACGAAAAGAAAAGTTATCAAATATTTGGAATGAGCAAATTGAGGCTCTGAAAATCACGGAAAGTTCTGAAGTGATGGAGCTTCCGATCATGGAAAAGAGGCCAGAAGAGTTTCTTCAGGATAATGCGTATGATTCTTCTAAAGACAGTATTGAAGAGGCAATCGATGCCTGCATTGCAAAGTATGTAGGAGACAAGGAGAAAGTTTTCTCTCTGTCATCATCAGCTGAGAAGAATAACAACAAGAAGAAAGGGAGAGATCACAGTATATTTGAGAATGTTTCGGTCATCACTGATACAAGTATAAATATCTTTGTCAATGAAAGTACAAGTATGGATTTTGAGAAAGAAACCCTGAAAAGTCAGAAAATGAGTGGACGATCAAGAAAAAAATCTTCAGTTGAACAATCTGTTGAGAGTAGGAATGTCACAACTAAGGAAACAAAACATAGTAAGCAAAGGAAAGGCAGTAAAAAATCTGATAAAGATGTACTACCACAAGTTGATAATCGGGAAAAAGCTCCAAAGAAAGACTTAGCAAGTGGGAAAGACTCTTCTAAGAAGGATGAACATAAGAAAGATGTTCATAAAAGACCGACGTCATCAAAGTCTAGAAGGAAAGCTGAAAAAGATTCTGAAGTATTGCCACAGACAAGTGTGTGTACAATAGCGGATCTTGAAGTGGAAGATTCTTCTAGGAACTCTGTTGATGATGCTATTGAGTCGTGTATAAGAAAGTATGCCTTTCAGAAAGCTGATATTGTTGACAGTGATGATGCAAGTGATGATGACGCAGGTGATGATGGTGATTTCTGTTATGTGGACAGCTCTGATAGCGATGAACCACTTTCAAAAATCAGAGAACAGAGTCAGAGAATACAGAAGCAACAGTTGGAAAATTCCATCGATGAAGCCATCGAAGCCTGCTTGAAGAAGTATACATCCCCAAAGGGATGTAAGCAACCCATATCACATTCCAGCCAACAAGTAAAGAGTACAACAACCAAGACAAATCAGAAAGCAAAGCAAGTGAAAGATGGAAAGAAAACTGCAAAAGGCAAAAAGAGAACTGTTGAGGAAATCATAAATGCAACAAGAGTCATAGAAACTGTGAATGTCAAAGAAAAAGAGACACATGTTATGATGGAGGAGGAGATACAGATTGAAGGTAAGACTGAAAAAAGCTGTACAAAATCTGTCAAATCAAGGACAAAACCAAGTGCTAAAAGACAACAAAGTCAGAAATTACTCTCCACTGCATTGCATAGACAGAGATTAGCGATTAAAAAGTCAAAACTTAGTCCTAAAAAGAACTCGGAAGACAAGAAAAAAGGTACTTCAAAAAAGCAGCATAGGGAAGAAGGAAATAAACTTTCCATCAAGGAGTCGAACAAGGAAATTAATGAAGAGAAAGATAGCATAATTGATGCTATAAACACTGTGGTAAAGAGGGCCCAAGGACGAGGAAAAAATGCCTCTCCGAAGACTGTGAATGAAGACAAATTGAAACAGAAAACTGGGACAAAAAGGAAAAAGGAAAGCACCTTGGAAGTTCCTCAAAAGCAGATTAAGTTTCAGAAGTCAAGCAGTGAGAAGAAGCTACCAAAAAGGTGAGAGTGAATTTTTTATAAAATTCGTTGTAACTGTGATAATGCCTGGAGGTTAGACAGAGATGGCATGTCAGTGTAGGTGAATTATTCATGTCTCCAGGGACCTTTTCTGAAGTATCATTGATAATAGCTAATATTTAAAGTGGTTCTAAGAAGCATAATCAATGCAGTACACGAGACACTCAATAAAAGAAGTCTTTGAAAATACAAATAAGAAATAATCAATGCTGGATGTCATCATTACAATTGGCAATATTTAGTCATAGAAATTGACTTCTAAGTACACACTGCAACGTAAACTCAGAATCTTGCAGAAACGAAGTAAAATATTGAGCCGTGATTGCTTTTGGCAGTATCATTCAAAAATTGAATTCAATCGCTCACTATATTCTCCATGCACAAATAACAATCTCTGTCCATGGTGTGTGCCTGTAAGGCATGTGTTTGCATGCATTATTAATGTTCTGGTTTGATTGCAATGATTTTAGTCGATGATAGACATTTTCGTGATATCAGTCTACCTGCTCGACATTTTCGTGATATCAGACTACCTGCTTGTTGAGGTAATGATGCGTTGTAGAATGTCAAGGGTCATATAAGGGAATTATTCTGAAATCAACTCAGGTTGATTTTTCAGTGGCCCTTTATTGATTATCTCAGGGACAAGGGTAATAGGATTTAATTAGTGTATCTGACAGCTTTATTAAGATCTTGACTCTTAAAGAGTGGAGTCGTTAGGCGTTCAATTAATCAAGCTTTTGATGTTTGCTTGACTGTGTAATGGAAAAATAATGAAAATGTGAGAAAGCTCACACATACAGGGAAGCCCTTAATAGAATTTCCAGACATTTTAGAGGCCCTGCTACTCAATATAAGCTGCAATGAAATTATCAACACCACCTGGTCACAATTATTGTATCACTCGTGTGAACATCTTTCAATCCATACCTTTTCCCTCCAAAAATTATGTCAACAAATTTTTTTTGTTTTTTTAAAAAAAAAATTGCATGTTTGAATATTATTTTAGACACAGATCTAAGAAACAAGTATTACTTTAAACTTAGTATCAAAATTTGGTATGAAAATATTCATTTTACAAATATTTTCATAAAAATTGCCCTCCATATTTGTCTGGTTATTATGTGGTGAAGCGAGGGCAATTCTCATTGGTCAAGGTGATCATTGACATGATAATGTACAATATATATGTATATTTTGTATCTCTTAGGATATTAATCGTAAACTTAAAGCTCATGACCATTAGCATTCTATCTAATTAATTATTCATGATCAGTTTATTTAATGTTGAAAAGCCTTGACCTGATCAGCCGATAAAGATAAATACGTGTATTACATTCAAATAAACACCTACTGTAATTTTACTTGTACGTGCAGATCATTTATTTGCAGAGACAGGAAAATTTCAAGGGGCGCATTGGTATATGTATTTGATTAAAAACTAACACTGCGTTTACATAATATTAGATACCTCACAGCAGAAGAGTGAAAATTTAATTAAAATGAAGAGTTGACCTAGTAATATATATTGCATTTTAATAACGTGACCATAATTTTTATTTTCGTCCATTGGGGAGAAGAGAGAATTTTTCGGGGCACCTTGATACGTGTTTTAGATTAAAAACAACACAGGGTATTAGATACCTGATAACAGAAAAAGTGACAATTTAATTAAAATGAAAAGGAGCCCAAGTATGCGTATTACCGTACGTTGAAACAATTATTGACCATACTTTATCTTGTATGCGTAGATTGCTTGTTGATGGAGACAGGAAAATGTAGGGGGTGGGGGGGGGGGGGGGGGGGGGAGTTCCAGTGTGTGTTTTATAATAAAAACAATGCAACGGTGGAAGCCTTGAGGTGTATTATCTCAAAACATGGAAGTGAAACTTTAATCAAAATAAAGGAAATACAAGCAATGTGCATTACATTCAAATAAACACTGCTAAATTTACTGGTATATGTAGATACGTTCTTTACAAAGAGGGTGGAATATTTTCAAGAGGTCATGGATATATATTCCAATAAAATCAGACTACCTTGCTGCAGTGTTTCTGTGCATGTATGTTTAATTTCCATTTTTAGGAGCCCCTGTACATGTGTTACAATATTTAACACTCTTCGCTACAAAATTGTTTATTAAAAGAAAAAGGAAAATATCTTTTTGAATGTGTTTCTGTACTGTCCTAGTTTCTAGTCTTAAGGGAGAGCTCCATAACGTGTATTACAGTAACAGTTGTGTTGCTATCTGTGTTTTTAACGGTGAAAGGTAAACAGTTGATAATATATTTTTGAATGTATACATGTACCTATCTGTGTTTACTTTCACAAAATACATGTATATAGACTTGCGTGTAACTGTATTAATTATATTCACTAGCAAGCTGTATATCAAGCAACCCGTCAAACAATTTTCCCTGGAGTCTCTGTACACAGAATTGGTTGACAACCGGGGATTATTCCAAATTAATTTGGCCAAACACTATTTAGGAATTCAATTGCATTTGATGATTTGATGTAGATTCTTAATATTGTTTACCTGTTACTATCAAAGAAAACGTGAGGAAACTATTAATGATGTAACAGTGGCTGTGTATTTGAATGTGATGATAAGAGTATTGTCTATTGAGAAAGAATAAGACTTTATGATAAACATGTAGACTTTCCAGCTGGATGAAGCAAAATATAAGGAATGAAAGCCCAAGTGCACGCATATACATGTACTGTGATACACACACATACTGTGACATACATATACAGACACACACACTCTTCATTCCATCTACTCATCCACACACACATACACATGCATACATGTGTACACAAGTACATAACCTACCTACCTACATGCCTACATAGTATTACATACATACATACATACATACATACATACATACATACATGTACGTACGTAAGTACGTACGTACTATTACATACATACATACATACATACATACATACATACATACATACATACATACATACACATACACATACACACACACACTTCCATCCATCCACACACACACACACACACACACACACACACACACACACACACACACACACACACACACACACACACACACACACACACACACACAGGATAGGATGCACTTTACCTGTAAGCTGTAGAATTGCTCACCCTAACAAATATTTTTCACTTATTTTCTTGTCACAGTGCTAAAACTAATGAATCCAAGGTTTGTCAGAAGAAAAAAGCCTGTATCAAAGTTACTGTGTGCAAGGGCAGTGGAGAGAAGAAATCAAAAACAAAGAAACGAGAACCATGTCCACCAAAGAAGAAATTCTGGAAAGCAGGGATATATTCGGATGCATTTAAACAGGATATGTAAGTAATGTGAAGAGGTGTACTTGAATTAATGGGAAATGTAGCGGACACGGGTGCACCACAATGAAGTTAAGAGATTGATTTGTAGATAGAGAGAGCTCTCAGCCATAAAAGAAGATAAGGAAGGAGTGCAGTTGAAATGATACTGATAGTGAAGTAATTTGTTTTACAAACACAACAAATGGGTTATAGTTTCAGCTCTGTAGTGCTTCTCATACCAATGAGACTCTTCAGCTAAGACTACATTCATCAAGTAATGCACAGGAGAAATAGTCCCATTAAACTTTTGGCTATAAAATGGTACTCTGGATAAAGTACTTCTAAATGGAAGTCGGTTTCTTAGTTTGATCATCAGTGTCCATTATAAAATGGAATGTTGCCTATGCTGCACCCAGGTGATCATTGAGAAACTTTTTAGTATGTTTCCGTAATTGAGTTGTGTATTTAGACGTTATTTCTTGCATTTGATGGAGTATCAGAAAGTTGTAAAGCGGTCAACTTGTTCAAGGATTGCCATACATGATGTACAAATTGTGATTTCGTAAAGAAAACATCAATAAGGTACATGTGTAGGAATCAAAACTGATTTTAGAAACAGGTTGCCTAAATGACAAACAGCATTACTTATGTTTTTTACAATCATAAAAAGTCTGATGTAAAAATCAAGGGAAGGCTAATGATAATATGCACAATTGAAATACAATATATATATATGAAAAACTAGAAAAATTATGGGGAATGGGATTGTGTGATTTTACTGTTTTGTGTCACTGTGTGTGTTTTTTAGGTGCCTAAACATTCTAAAAATATGGTAAAATATATGTACTATACCATATTCATTTGAAATATCCATATGGTTCGTTTATAGTGTTCACAGTAAAGGTAATATTTTGTGGCCATCAAACATATTGTTCTTATCATCAACATATGTTATGGTTGATGGATTGATGTATCATACAAATATGTCAGGGAAAAAGAAGATGATTCACAATCATAAAATCTCAGTAAATGGACACAAACTGTGTGTCCATGGTGATGGCGTATTAATATAGTTTTATTCAGTGTCATTTACATGCATATGTCAACTACTTTTGTCCGTTGAAGTTTCTGGACCAAAAATCAGATATTTTCCAGTATTTTTTGCCAAGGTCTTCGAACCCTGGTAACAGAGGGGGTAAATCTGGTAAAATTTGCATTGCTTTCTATACCATATACCATAAGTTTGGTAGGAACCCCAGTATTAGAAATATATGGGAAACACGGCTATATTGTACATGCTTATTGTATAACAGTTTATGTAAGTAGATAGAGTATTGTGTGTGTGTGTGTGTGTGTGTGTGTGTGTGTGTGTGTGTACACGTGCGTGCGTGTGCGTATGTGTGTATGTAGAAGGGTGGAATGAATTGACGAAACATAGATAGAATATCATTTCATCAACAATGAGCTGGGCTTTATACTGCTTTCCCCACAAAATAGTGGTAGAGTTAGACTAATTTTTCATAATATACAAATATGACATTCTTAAGTTAAGAATTATTCCTTGATAACAAGAAATCATAGAATTGAACTCGCTACCCTATGAAGACTTTGTAGAACTTGAATAACAATTTATACAGAGTAAGTCAACATTTTGTATAAAAAATAAATATCTCATTGATAAATATATTTATCAAACAACTGTATCTATCTAAGTAATATCATGGAGTTAGTTAGTCTTTGAAAACCTGGGCATGAGTTTACAGTGCTTCTCCTTCCCGGTGCATTTTCGCAGAGATCATGTTCTTTGGTAGATTGAAAGATCTGTTGTTGTTTCTGCTTAATATGCTGCAAGGTGGTGCAGTGAGTGAGTGGTTACGTGATCGGATCAATGATGGATCTTCCAGTCTAGATCTTTAGATTGAGGGGGAGGGGAAGGGGGAGGGGAAGAAGGTTTACAAAACATGACTTGTGTAATTACACTGTAGTAGCAATTTGATCTTACATCAAAAATGATACGACACAGTATACAAAATTGAGTGGGTGCAAAAACGAAGAACAGACGAAGGATATCGTCGACATCATTATTCTATTAAAGTAAGGAAAGATTTGTATTGATGGAAATTGCAAGAATGACATTTGCCGATTTTCGATGACAAAAGTAAGGTCATCACTGTCAAAGCTGTGCACTCTAAAGAGCAATTGCAAACCGAAATAGTTTTAATTGGATTCTATATTACACGCACAGGGCTTCTTGTAGGGTAAGGGACCCCTAAGTTGTCAGAAAATGCAGATCATGATGATACAAAAATGGTGTTCCTAGGGGGTCAATGATAGATTGCAAGTTTAAAATCACAGTCCTGTAAGTGAAACTCAAATTGTAATCAGAGTCAACCAACTTAAACTAAATCATTTAGCTGTACAGCTTCACTAGTCAAGAGTTTGATAGTGGCACCAAAATGACGATAGAAATAGGTTTTCTCGACTGTAAAATTGGATACGTCGTTTCATTATGCCCTCAACAGCGTACCTTACAAGTTACAGACTACATGTTGTCATTCTTGGATTTGATTCCACATACAACACCATGCATCTGTTTAGTGTGAATTTTCAAATCCCAACACTGACCTAAAAATTGATCAAATCTATGCTGCAAGTAATACTGATGACATGTCAATGTCTCACAAAATCCATAATGTAACGTAAGATGAAACAGATCAATTAGAGATTTGGTTAAAGTTGCATGTAGTTCTGTACTTTGTGCAATAATTTTATGGAAGCCTCAGTTAACCATGTATGGAACCTGGAACGAGTCAGATCATCTTTTTAAGGCCTTTGTTTTAATCCTGGGTCTTCACATTAGTGTTATCTTGTTATAAGGATTACATGGGGTCATTCTTTTACTCTGGGCCAACTTTTCTTTGAGTTCTGCCAGAGAACTGTTTTTCATACCTAGATTTTAATCCTAATTTGAAGTGGGCCTTTTAAAAAAACACAGAAATATCTGTAGATTGATGCTATGAGTCCATGTATACTAATAGATCAGAGTAAGTTTTGTGTGAATGTGTGTGTATGTGTGTGTGTGTGTGGATGTGTGTGTGTGTGTGTGTGTGTGTGTGTTTGGATGTGTGTGTGTGTGTGTGTGTTTGTAAGAGTGAATGTGAATGTTTGTGTGTGTGAGAGTAAATCTGTGTGTGTGTGTGTGTGTGTGTGTGTGTGTGTGTGTGTGTGTGTGATGGTGTGTGGCGTGACGACATTCTTGTCACCTCAGTTGTACTTTCCTGCCATGTTGTAGGCTGGATAGATTGTCAATGCATCAACATTACAAGTGAACTTTTTTGAGTGTGACCTGACCACATTGTCATCACCTCAGTTGTACTTTTTCTGCCATATACAGGGGTTAATAGGTTATCAATAGGTAGATATCACAGCATGAATGAAAGTGACTCTAGACAGCTCAGTGTGAACTTGGTAACACAAGTCTCCCCAATCAATTGTGGTGACACTAATTGTTTGATGAGACACTTTGTGTAACAGTAGGTATGGGGTATACAGTGAGTAACTTGATATGGAATAGCTGGGGACTTGGTCCATTTCCAGACACTAGGTACAGATAGCAGATCATAGTCTGGCTGCTGGCATGACTCCACTACACGTACACCAGTATAGAATGTTGTGTAGTGTAGCCTGGTACCAACTCTAGTTCTAGACACTACTGATAGGAGAGTCTGCTGGCTGGATCGGTGATTCCACTACAGACACACTATGGATGTAGAATGTATAGATAACATTCAGACAATTTTGCATAGAGATCCCAAGCTCCTGTGCATTGGTGATATACACTGCTGCCTTCAATGGCGGCCAATTTTGCCCTATGACAAAGTTTACGTCACATGTTTGCTACTTTATTAAAATGCATTTTTAACATAAAACATCCATGATGTTCATAATAATTAGTTTATTGATAAAATAGACTGGCTCAATTCTGAAATATATTCCGTTAAATTATGATAATATACAATTCCACTAAAACCTAGTGCAGTATATACAAAGTTAGTAGTTGGTATGTCAACCAGCGACCAGTGTTCCTTTTAATACATATATCTTCCAAGAAATTGCAGAACAGAAAAAGTAATACATATTGGTATTGTGTATGAATAAATCTGCCCTTAAATACATGTTTATCGTTAATATGTTAATGCTATGGTTTTACAACAAAATCAAATAAGCCCCCACCACCACCACCACCACCACCACCACCACCACCACCACCACCACTACCACCACCACCACCACCCACCACTGAATGCAGCACTACCTTGGAAAGTTGGACAGGAAGTTATGGAGGCCAACTTTTGTATGGTAGCTGTGTAGGAGTTTGTAGAGATCCTTGGCTATAAAAACAGACTAACCATCTTTTAAAGGCTGGGGTTTCAATCCCAGGTTCTCCAGTAATGACAGTGGTCAGCTTGGCATCTGTACATTGCTGGTTCTGAAGTCATGATGGTTGAATAGTTAGAGTGGCTGGCTTGGAATCCAGGTTGCTGGTTCGAGCCCTGTCATTGCCACTTGTTTCTGAATAGCTAAATTCCTTGGGCAAGATTTGAACCACGATTGTGCTTCAGTCAACCCAGCTGTATAATTGGGGACCTGGTAGGATAGAGGCTGCAATGGATTGTATGCTCCTCAGGGAGTTGAGGAAGTAAAGGGCCGCTGTGGGGCTCTGGATTCGTGCCAATGGTAATAATTGTAACTTACTCTGAGCACAGTGTGGGAAAGCGTGACATAAAACGCCAACATTATTAGTAATATTACTCTGGTCTTTTCATATAGACTGTAATATCAAGTCAAAGTATTCATTTTGTTGACCATAACCCTCTAACATTGCAGTTAAAGGAATGCTTTCATTGTCTGACTGAGTTCCACAAAATGTCTTCAAAAGCAGTAAGTTATATGACCTGCAGTAACCCACTGCTGCTCCTCAGAGTCATTTTATCACTCTGCTTGTAAATTTTCTGACTGACACTATCTCAAGGGAAAATTTTTATATGGTATCGTATTATTACAGATAGTGTACAGAATTTATTACAGACTAGATATGTGTAAAGCTGTGTAAATACCACTTTAAGCTGTTGTTGGCATCATGAAGATGTTGATTTATTATTTCGCCAATTAATTACAGAGTGAGAGGAAAGTGTATGGTGAAGGAATATCACATCCAAATATAATGATTAGCATCAGAATCTTTAAAATCCAAAGAGTGATTTGATGTTTTTTTTGGGGTGAGCCTAGGGACTTGGCTCTGGTTTGACAATGTCATTCGCCAGAGCCAGTATGTTGAGCCAGATAGCCAAGTCTCTGGGTACTACCAGAGTTTTCTATTGATTGCTATGTACTATTGATTGCTATGTCATGTGACCAAATATGGAAGGCAGCTGATGCATCATGGGAAACTAAAACAGTTAAAGAGGACTAGAGTAAACCTAACCTCCAATGATGTCATCGGTCTGGGCTTATTGGGGAAAGGGAGATTAGACTGCACCGACAACGGCTGATCTATCAGTCTCGAGTTTCGCAAATATTAGTCTGGAAGGTTCAGCCGTTGGTCCTCGTATGTAAATCACACTCACTACCAACACTGAGCGCATGATATAAGCAGAAGGAACACATGGATCTTTCAGGCTAAGCAAATATATAAATATACCAAGTAGTGAGAATCAAGTCAAATGATAAAATGCTTTATCAGAGGACCAGTTATCTGAAATTTATGGTTGCCTGAACTGATAGCATGTTCCCCAATATATTGTGAGGACTTTAATCAATTTGAGTTGATAATGCAAACTATGTTTTCATGGCAGAGAGAGCCCAGATTATGAATAATTGATATGATGATAAATTGTCAGTCAGTTTGAGTTGTGAATGATGCAGTGATGGATCAGCAAACATTGGTAGACATATGTGTTGTGTAAAAGCCATCATAGAATATGCTAATAGAGTGAGTGACCTGGACTGAAGATCATACTGAGCTGTCATGTGTTCTACTCTTGTGTGTCATCTGGAATATTTCAACTACAAAATGTGAATCCAGTCTTTTTCAATTTTTAATAGTGTTTTGCTAATGGTTGTAATTTGGTAAAATCTATCGAGCTTGCCCAGTTATTTTACTGGGTTCCAAAACTGAATTATTGTAGATTGTATGCCACTTTTAGCCTGTTCTGCCTTTACGTTACCAGGGTTCCAGAACTTAATGGAAAAAAAACCCCACTGAATTAAGGTTGATATCATATAAAGAACTATGAAATATGTCCAAGTCCATTGTTGTAGATGTTAAAATACAGCTCTGTTGTGACACAATTCCTTGATAAGTTTTCTTGTTGTTTTCTTGACTATATACAGTTTGAGCTCTGTTGTGACACAATTCCTTGATAACTTTTCTTGTTGTTTTCTTGGACTATATACAGTTTCAGCTATGTTGTGACACAATTCCTTGATAGTTTTCTTGTTGTTTTCTTGGACTATATACAGTTTCAGCTCTGTTGTGACACGATTCCTTGATAAGTTTTTTGTGTTGTTTTCCTTGATACATTCAGCTCATCATCATCCCCGTTAGCGGTTTATGTGTGGGCATCAGAGCTTCCTGAAAACTGTTTTAGACAGCTGGTAGCTGACATTTAGATTGATTCCAATCATTTCCTGTTGACATTCAAACAAAGCCCCTGTGAACTGTATTAGCCATATTGAAAGTATTAATAGCTTAATTCTCTTCCTTCACTCCGTTTTTTTCTAAGAAGTATTTAAAGGTAAAGGTTGCCGAGCGCCAAGGAAGTGGTAATTTAACAGGAAGTAGTATTGGAGTAGGCAATTCTTACTTTTAGTTCTAATTGTATTACATCAGACGCAAGCCAAGTTGAATGCTTTTGAACAAAAAATATGGTATTTATACCCATTGTGATTTCAAGTTTTGTAATTAGGGAAAATTTCTCAGTTATTAAACAAGAAAGAAATAGTTGTTTATAGTATCGAAATAATGTTTTGATAGGTCATACCATGTCTATGAAAAACAACACAAAAAATTAGAGAAACTCAAACCAAAAATGTATTTCAAGAAGAATAGTAAATTAAAGTTAGAGTCATATTACATTTTAATACATACACCCAAGGGAAATGATTGACTTATCATATAAAATTGTTTGTTAAGTTGTGAATGGCCTGCTCTGAATTAGGATTAACATCCAGGTGCAAACACTGGTTGCTTGGCAGAGCTATAGAAAAAGTTGGTCCACAACAAAAAATTATCTTGTGTAATCCTTATGGCTCTACTGGTCACTAATGTGATGACCATGGGATTGAAACATAGGCCTTTAACTTAAGTTTAGTGTAGCAAGGCTATGTGTTTTGCCAATTCACCCACCCTTACACACAGACACACACACACACACACACACACACACACACACACACACACACACACACACACACACACACACACACAATATTGAAAAGTTAAAAAAAAATCATACCTTTCCCTCCACGTATGTCAATTGTCATATTCCTACTTTTTGGCAACAACTATATCAGAGCAAATATATTTAATTATTCCTTCGCTCTGGTGAGACTTGTAAGCAATGCGTTGATGCAATTGAGATTTGTTTAAGGTTATCCCACACCCTAGTGATATTGTAAGTCGATACAAATAAGAGTTGTTTAAGATTATCCCACACCCTGATATTGTAAGTAATGCCGATACAAATAAGATTGAAGGTTAAGGCATCAAAAGATGGAGTGTAGGCATCACAGATAACGGTTTTAGTGTTTGCAATCACAAGTTATGTGTTTTCTACAAAGTTGAAAGAATCGGTGACATTTCACGATTTTATCTCATCCATCATTTCAGGCCTAAAGGTAGGAAGAATGGACAACTGAAAGGTGACAACGAAGAACCAGAGGAACAGACAAGACATGAATATGGATTGTTTCCAGCACCTATACATGTTGGTAAGTAGATGTAGTGTCATCAAAAGCTGTGACATTCTTGTAACATCGCACTATCTCCTATCGTCACTGTACAAATAAGGCTTGTTTATCGTTGTAATTTATTGATAAGGAGCAAAATTGAATTATTGTCAATGGTGGTTGTCACCTAACCAAATCCTCAATTTAATGAAAAAAACGTATATACATGATGTTATTTACTGTGGATGTATTTATTTTGGCATGTGATTGACAACTTTGGTGTCGTAGGACATGTCAGATGCACTTTATTTGGGCTGACAGTGCAAACAGGAATTAGACACCACATGTAAATAACTCGTCTAGCCACCATGCATAGTCAGTTCAACTGCATGTCATATGTACAAATGAATATGACATGATTTTTTCCCAAAACACGCCCGTGAATATATAATAAATTTGCATAAATTGTACAAACAGTATAAGTTAGCAGGAATTATTTCTGTAGAAAATTATTTTTTAATGCATATTAAAAACTTTTATGTCTATGTCAACTATTTTGAGTAAAGCATTCCCTTGCGCAAAGTTTTCCTTCCGAGTGCGATGTCGACTATCTTATGTAAAGTTTTTCTTCTGAAAAATGCAAATGTCGACTGTCTTGCATAAAACAGTCTCTTTGAGTGCAATGTCTACTATTTTGCATAACGCATCACTTTTGAGTGCGATGTCGACAGTCTTGCGAATTCCTTTTGCAATGTCGACTATTTTGCATAAAGCATTGCTTTTGAGTGCGATGTCGACTGTCTTCTGCAGATTATTCATTTTTAAGTGCAATGTTGACTATCTTATGCAAAGCATTCCTTTTTTGAGTGCAACATCGGCTATTTTGCATAAAGCATTCCTTTTGAGTGCGATATTGACTGTCTTCCATAAAGCATTCCTTTTGAGTACGATGTCGACTGTCTTCCGTAAAGCATTCCTTTTGAGTACGATGTCGACTGTCTTCCGTAAAGCATTCCTTTTGAGTGTGATGTTGACTGTCTTCCGTAAAGCATTCCTTTTGAGTATGATGTCGGATATCTTGCATTAAATGTTCTTTTTGAGTGCGATGAAATTACAATGATTGAGCAGTCACACGTTACAAGTAGCTTTGTTATTTAAAATGATTAAATTGAACTGATGCCGCAGTATTTGTAGATTAATTTTAGTCGTGACTCATCTCATTGTTGATGAGTCACTCCTGGTCAACAAGAATGAAAGAAAGACTAGCTTTCAATATCTTACAAAATGAATCATGTAAAATAGTAGTTGTAAGTTGCAGCTATTTTTGTAGGTGCCAAGTTCATTGCCTGTGTTTGAATTGAATATTCAGTGTTATTACCATCATTTGTATAAAACAAACTTAGAAATAGATAAGTGAGATTTAACTTTTAATGAAACCCATAATTTTACTGAGTATGTGTTACTGACGTGTATGTGAGTGTCAAGTTCATTGCCTATGTTTTGAATACGAGTGTTGTCACCACGGTATTTATTGCAAAAACTCATACGAAGTAGAGAGGGAATCTTACCCAAAACTCCCCTGTTCAGTGCATGGCATATATGTCTGTCTTCTGTCCTTCACGGTTGCCATAGTGACATCCAATTGAACCGGCATTCACAAGGGTATAGTTGATTAAGAAAACAGGTAACTTTAACGTGTGTGCATGCGTGTACATTTGTATGTGTCTGTGTATGTATGTATGTGTGTGTGTGTGTGTGTGTGTGTGTGTATGTGTGCATGCTCCTGCATGCATGTATTGATGTATATGCTCAAGTGAATTTTAAATGAATGAATGAACAGGTGTGAAATAAGAAGTACAGCAACAGTCATGTATTACAAAGATATAGAAAAATTGTAGCCGTCCATCACCACCAACGCTGAAATCACAATTGTAAAAATTATCTATTCCATCAAATGGCATGTATAACTACTTTCTCCACCCCAGTCCATGTCAAGTTTAACATTTCCTTTGTATTAGATTTGTGTGCGCTGAAATAAATTGAAATTAAATAGCGTGCGACTTATGGATACTAAATTATTATAGTCAAGTCTTTCACTTCAGGAGTCATAAAATTATCTCTACATTTCAAGTATGGAATAAGAAGAGTTGACATACTGATCTTTGTTGTGATTCTCCAACAGGCAAATATTTACGAGAGAAGAGAGTGGATTTTCAACTCCCCTATGATATCTGGTGGCTACATAATAATGATAAACTTGCTCCTAAACATGACAGTACAAAGTACAAGAAGATTAGATCAAGTAAGTGTTCCTTTACATGTACATAAATCAACTATTGAATGTAGACTATATTTGTTTACCTTAGTAGTAGTATGGGTGTCATTTGATACAAGTAAAGGGGTATAAACGGAGTTTAGGCCTAATAAAAAATATTGTTTGGTTCCGGTTTAATATCCGACCCCACCTAGCTTTTCCGACCTTAAACTTCTTTTTTTTTACATAATCGATAAAAGATAATAAAATTGTGAAGTCTCTCGCAAGAAATAGTGGATGCAGAAACTGATATCAACTTTAAAAAAAAAACAATATAAAACTGTTCTTCCAATCTGTAATGGCTGTACATCTGATGAGAAGAAACCAACAACGCAGAGACCATATGGAAAACAACAGAATACATAACTACCTGAACTAGACACTCACATTTGAAAAAAATATATAATGAAATAAAAATAAAAAATCTACCTACCTATTCTAGAATTCAGTGTAATCAGAACCACACAATATTTTTTATTAGGCCTTATACATTTATATTAGGTTCTTTTTGTTTGTTTTTTGGGTTTTTTTTGTGTATAAAAAGGTATCCATAGTACTCTTCTTACGCTTTACTTGCTACAGCCAGAACTCAAACCTGGTTTGCAGGTATAGTATATAGCTATATTGTAAATATACTAAAATTTTAAGGAAACCCATATTACTCCATCCCTCCAGTGTGCTAACAATTCCAGTACATGGCTTTTCATGTCATCTTTTAAGCCATGCATCTACAGTAACATTACACAAGAATAGGTTAATCTAGGTTCTATGTATGAAGTATTTCCACTCAAGGAGAAAAACTTCAAAACTCAGCATGTGTCACGTTAAGTTTACCTCACTTCAAGCTTTTCTGAATATTGCATTAAATTGACTTGTTTCTAGCCTTTGAGTAGGATTCGGTAAAGATTTAATCTAGAATCCAGTTGTGCAGGGATTTTGCACTCACTTTTCCTCCCACCACGCCTAGCATTTTGCTATAACGATCGTATATTCAGTGTAACATAGTTTACGATTTCCTGCAGGGACGTTTGAATATGGTAATCCTGTTTACATCATACAGCTCAATCCTCCCAAGTTGGTTCTAATCATGTGATGACACTATTGACGTCATTTCACATTGGGAAGAATTAAAAATACTGCCAATGGCAATGTGCACAACTGTGCTTAACCCTCAGAGTTGGTTCTGATTTCATGATGATGCTATTGGTGTCATTTCACAGCGAGGGGAATTAAAAACCCAATAAGAATTTGCACCTGTTTTCTGACCATAGCTTTATTAAAGCATTATTAAGGGCATTAGTAAAATACCAGGTGTGGTAGGGGGGAAAACAAATCGAGAGCAAATTTAATTTCCTCATGACTGTATTGTAGGCTGACAGAGTTTATCTGTTTGTTATCTGTACCAAATATTTGAGAATTACATAGTGTTGTCTTAAAATAACCATATGGATGAGAATTGGGTATTTATTTTGGATTTTTAATTGATAAAACAACTTTACTATGTTTTTCTACTCGAAAACATAATCTGAAATAACATACACTGAGTCCTTTGTAACACAATTAATTGCAGAAGATTGATAAATATGTAAAATGTTTCTTGTTGTACGTACAATAACAAACTTTTAAAACATTTTTTAGCTCATTGCTCTATATTGAGTTATAAATATAGACTTGATATATGTTAAGTCACATTGTTTTTTTATGTAGAAAAAACATAGTAAAATCATTTCATAAATTAAAAATCCAAAATAAATACCCAAATCTCATCCATATGGCTACTTTAAAGAGGGATGTGTTGCAAACACAGAAAGTTGATAAAATTCTTCAATGAGAGACTTAATTCTCACACTTGTAAAATTATGTTGACAATATGTGTGCCACGAAAGCTATTCCCTGACTGATGCCTGATTGTTGTTGCTATTAATTACCATTGTAACTGAGAAAGTGCTTATCAGACAAGGAGTTGACATATTTCTTGAAAATTCCGGAATTTCAAACCACTCGGGGAGAAATTTAATCAACTTCAGGGAATTCCTTGAACATGATGTTTGTGTATTAAATGCCTCACCATAATATGCCGAGTCAAATTTCCATTGTAACTATTCAAATGATAATTTATCGTACAAATATACTTCAAAATATTCACAGAAAATGACCACAGTTGACATTGAAAAAGCCTTTGAAATGATTCCTCAGAAGTTGTTCGTGTGTTGTAATGACTTACGCTAAAATAAAATGATTGCATTTTAAAATTGTTGAATAAGAAATTACCCTTCATATCTATATATTATTATGGACTCATGTTTTAATAAGATACATGTATCAGTTTTGATATCTCCAAAATCAACATCTAACACCTAAAGAAAATATTTGTTTGATTCCGGTTACCCGACCCCACCTAGCTTTTGACCGCCGTATTCAAGAAAAAATAAATAAAAGTGCAAAAATTCTGAAGTCTCATGAGAAATAGTGGATGTGGAAACCGACATCAACTTTTAAAAAGACACTCTAAAACTATTCTTCCAATCTGTAATGGCTGTACATCTGATTGGAAGAAATAAACAACACAGAAACCATATTTGGAAAACAATGGAAAACCTGAACTAGCATTCACACAGAAAAAAAATACACAATGAAATAAGAAATCTACCTACCCACCTATTCTAAAATTGAGCGTAATCGGAACCACACAATTTTTTTTTATTAGGCCTAATAGCTCTAAAGTTTCAAAACTTTTTTGTAAAAGGATATTGTTTGATGTAAAGCTGTCCCTTGCAAACATGACATCCCTGGTGTCATGGCAACATGAAATATGAGCCAACACCAGTGTAAGAGGACACACAGACATTTATTATCTCAAGGGAAGTAGTCATTTTGCCCAGCAGAAATTTGCAGTCACGAAAATATCCAATTGCCAGCAATTTTGTAAAACATGCAGGAAATGACAATGTAGTTTGCTCAATTTCATATAAACAGTCAGATATATTTGAATTAGATATAGAAATGTCATCGGATATCAAATAACAGTAATATTATCGGCATATTTCTAATTAAAAGAATGAAAGCCAATAGGAAACATGATAAAACATCAAAGACAGTCTCAGATAACTACTGTGTTTTGATAATGATTCAACATCAAATCACTTTGAGTGAAATTCAATTAAAACTATTATGGATGTGGTAATTGGACACCCAAACATTACCATCACTCGCGCGCACACCGTATTCAAATTCACCGTTATATGTAGCCAAAATGCATGTCTGGTGTTTCCCATGGGGCCGATTACAAAATGAAATTGTACATGTGTACGGTAATGAGATTGCCTTTTATTTATACCGTACTGCATTGCGCAAATATAATGACGAAGTCACGAACACTGATCTCATTGCAGTGTCTGAGTTTATCTCTGTGATTCTATTTACATGTTATATAGAATGGGGAATAATGGAGAGTATTAGGTAAATTACACATACAGCTGTGGACTTCCTAAGAGATGGGTTGACAAGATTCCCTAAGACTGCAGGTTTTATCAGATAATACGCAGCACTTAAAATCAGTAAATACACCCCACTTTGAGTCATCTTCCATAGTTTCATATAGCCCAGGGAAATGGTACGCCTCTTTGTATTATTGCACGGACACTGTCGTGTACACCTACACGTAGAAAATCATCAGGATTATAGTGTGTCTTCATGAATTTATCATCTAGTTGTTAATGCCCAGGCCTGTTGTCTCCAATCGTATTACTTTTTAAAAAGCCCAGATAACCCTAAGCCGTTATAATATTTCTGTTTCTCCTAGTTTTGCACTTTTCTTTAGGAAATTTAATATTTACTTGAAATTAAAAAACGTGCAAGTCTAAAGCAGCTTTGTAAGTTGAAGGTGCAGTTAAGCTCTTGAATTTCCTGAAGTTCCTGTAATTTTGGGATGAACAAAATAATCTACAGTTTGAGAAAAAAGTCCAAGAAAAATAATAGTTTTGTTTCTCCGTGGGGAAAATGCGAAAATGATGCAGTGACACAGTCTTAGCCGTCATACTAAATCAATAGGATCATACACATTGAGAGAACGAAAAATATCAAAATATCCAAGTTTTATTCAAGTCTACAATAAACATTGTATGTTGAACAGATATATCTCTCATCACCCAAAAAAATTAATGGTTAAAACAGTACCTTTGACATTTATATGGTGCTGGCACATTACTGACTATTCAGACAGTATCATGGAAGCCAAAAAAAAAAATAACACGCACACAGAGGAGCACATTCTCAGGTGATGCATGTGTGGACAAGAAACAATACAATTTATTTTCTTGGCCTAAGTAATATAAATGACATGAATGCTGGGCTTTTTCATGGCAACATAATATAAATTTTCAATAACATAGGAATGTTCTGTCTGTCTGCCTATCTGTCTGTCTGTCTGTTTGTTTGTCTGTCTGTGTACACATGTACTATGAGTGCACATATTGCATGTTTTGTTTCAGTAAAATATGTCTGAAGTTATTATCGAGGGTCAGTGGCGCGTCAAATTGCCATCGCAGGCATGCTGGAGGGGGGAGGCAGTATTAGCTGCTAAGTATTATGACAACAATTTCATAGAAACTGATACATTGTCATCAAACACTTAGCCTAAAGGTATACCTCACTTTCACCAGTAATTGTTAATGTGAAACTAATGACTTAGAACATTACACTATGTCTAATTGGAATTGATGTTTTAATTATTTAAACTATCTTGTAATGAAGGCATCAGGTATTCATACTGATCGGTTTCAAATAACGTTTCATCACGTTACATGTAATTAATTCTTTATGTGTTCATCTTTCATGAGATCCTGATTGAGATATACACATATCTATAATTACAACTGGCCTAAGTACACTGTCACAACCCATTGAATCACCCCTTGATACAACTCGTCAAACGTCAAGATTTCTCTGATAACCGATCGTTAATTAAAAATGTTATCATCTGATTGTAGACCTTGTTTGATAGGTATCGGCGTCAAATGTACAGCAATAACCATATGCTACCATTATACAGTGTGTCCTTGAATCTATGATGGAAAACATCGTCAAGGGTCAAATTATAATTGGGTTTCCCTGCTAGTCAGTCCGTAGTAGTAATAGTAATAATAATGTTAGTTTTCATATAGCGCTTTCCCACTCTGTGCTCAAGCGCTGACGGTTTATTACCCCTGGCACGGATCAATAGGGGTGCCATGCACAGTCCTTTAAACTTACTCAACTCCTTGGGGAACATACAATCCATTGCAGCCTTGATAAGCACATAGGATTAATTTAAAGCATTCACATCGCACCCTCTATCCTACCAGGTCCCCAATTATACAGCAGGGTGGACTGAGGCACAATTGTGGTTCAAATCTTGCCCAAGGACTTGGGCCACTCATAAACAAACAGCAGCGATGGGGCGCAAACCTGCAACCTGCAGATTCCCAGCCGGCCACTCTAACCATTTGGCCATCATGACTCCAAGTAAGGGAAGGGATAGGGGGAACACTAAAATTTCATAGATCACAAGCAACTGCTGTGCATCAATGGCACATCAATTGATGTCGAAGACACACTGGCTATCAAGTAGTTGATCAATAAAGTGGTTACTTGCGTCAACCTTGACTTTGTATTGAACATGACCAAACTTATTTTATTGCAACAATTGAAGCAATTTGTACAGAGAGTGTTTCCACTAGTGTAATCTCTAGGATAAATTTATTACATAGAATTAAACAACTTTTATAGTGACGAGAGTTGTGTATTAGTTGCTGGATGTTTTAGTTTCCTACCATGAATTAAAATAATGTCTCACTGAAAAAAAATGAAAAAGTTGATATTTTGCAACTTTTTGACATATTTCTGTTTATTTTATTCAGAAACCATCTTTATCAATGTGTGGATATTGATGTTTTGGTTTGAAAATGTTAAAACGTTTTCCATAGAAAAGAATTATCATCTTAAAGAAGGATGTTTACTTCTTTATTGTTTTAAAGAATTAGCAAGCTGTAATGTTCAATAAAATAAATGTTTGTTTTTTTTTGGTGATAGGTATTTCGCTTAAGGGTAAACCCTAATATTTGAATTCCACATTATGGGATTGATATTTTATTATGAATGGAATCATACAGATTTGATAGGATAATTTCTTTGTTCAGGTCCAATTTTCGTTATATATTTATAGGTGTAGCTGCAACTTGATATTAAAGATGCATTTTGTAATACCATGACATTTAACATCGTAATATGAAGGTAGGCAGGATTGCCACCCACATCAATTTCTGAAACTTTGAAAAATCATTCTACAGAATATGCGTAGGTGTGGAAATTCTCAGAAACTAAGTATCTCCATTGAACCATTTTTTTAAATGTAATTCTGAGATATAACATAAATCTGACCCGTTTGTTGTTTTGATTAAAAGAAGGCAGAGATGGCAGATGAGAAGTAGAAGTGTGCGTAGGTGTTATTTATTTGACTTTTCGAATATTTTGTGATGTGTACAGGAAGTAGAAGATGAAAAAAAAAAAAAAAATCTGTCGCCCCACCCCCACCACCACCCGTCTTTCCAGTTCAAAAGGGGCAGTTAGTAACTATTTTGTTTTGGTTAATCATGTTTAAAGGGACATGTTAGACATGGGGTTATATTGATGTAAGATGAATACTTGGCAGATAGAACTATTCCATAAACATACCCAAATAGAATAATCCACTCCATGTGTTTAAATAAACATCATCTCACAACGTCTGACGTATTCATCAACATTTCTGGTGTGCCATGTATTGCATATTCATTTCCACACTTACTAGGAATTGTTATCTGTCAGAAAAAGTTGTTGCCTCATTTTTGTCAAATTTTATTTCTACTCATTGAAAGGAAAATGTGCAAAAAAGAATCTTGAAGTATTTTCACAAAAATCTTATTCCCTGGATACATTGTACTCGTTGATATTTTGATAAAGAAAAGAGAAAAAGCAAAGTTTGAAAAGATAAGGTAATGTCGCAGTATACTCCTGTGTATATTCCTTTGACGGCAGTGCAGTCCAAATTGATGCAAGGAGGATGTAAATGGTTATTAAAATGGAAGGAAATTTAGAGAGGGCTCTAGAGATTGGACATTCAATCATCCCTGACTCACTGTCATCGTATGTAGTTACTTATTGACCTCTTTGTAGGATGACTTCATCTAAAAGTCTAACTCATACTTGGTGTTACAATCTGCTAGTCTCACCACCTAATTGAACAGATTGAGAGAAACAAATTAGCAGGTAATATCCAAGGGGTGTTATCATGTCTGCTGTAATAAATGGCCGCAAAGTAAAACGAAGTAGGCTTTTGAACGATTATTTTACCTTGGCATGATTGAATGAAGTATGGTTAACTCATAGTGACCTTGTTGTTGATGTACAGTATTATGGAGGTGCACAAGGAAGGGGGACATATACTGTGTACAAAGTATCAGCAAAGCTTATATTGGGGCAAGGAAAGAGTGGAGAGAAGTAGTGTACTGTTAAACATTAAAATGTTGAGGAAATAATATCTTTGTTATGTAGTTTTAAGTGAAATAGCCACGAAACCCAAAGTCATTTTGAGTGATATTTTCAAATGCATCATATTTCATATCATAGCATATAATGGCAGGATGCAATACCAAAAATAACGATTGCGTTGTTTTAAGTAAGCATTCTTTTCAGGGCTGAGCAGTGCACATAAGTGGCTTTTAGGTACCTTTGTATAGAACAGTAAATGTTGAAGTTAAATCAAATCACACTGACCTTTTGGACAGCATAGTCTAAAACATTCATCACAGGTAAAAACCTTTGTGTAATGAAAAGTAAATGTTGAAGTTACATCAATTTCAAATCATATAAACCTTTTGGACAGTGTATAATACAAATGTACACCAAACTGTATCAGGCATTGATGAGTCTCGCTCTAAGGTAAACCTTTGTAAAACGGTTAAGTAAATGTTGATGTTACATCAAAACACATAGACCTTCAGGATATTATAGTATAAAACGTGCACTGCACTATCAGGTACTGATAAGGTAAACCTTTGCATAACAGTGAATGTGAAGTTATCAAAACATCAAAAGACAGACCTTTTGGACAGTATAGGATAAAATATGCACCATACTCTTATCAGGCTCAGATAGTCTAGCTTTCAGCTAAAACCTTTGCATAATGAAAAGTTAATGTTGAAAACACATAGACCTTCTGGACAGCATTGGATAAAAAAAACGCACACCACACTGTATCAGGACTCAAGAGGGTTACAGTGTTAAAGAGAAATAACATTGGCCTGGAGCAGTGCCTGTTAGAAGATTGATTATTCAAATACTTTCCCCCAACTGTTATTCTACATTCAAAACATGCACTGAACAATTATGCGAATATTAAATAAATAGCATGGGTCCAAAAATTAGTGATATTATGCCATAAGCCATCAATAATACTGATTTAACAAAGATAAGCTGTACCAGTACTTTGACTGCAATCATTTCTTGTCGAGTTTATTAAAGTTTATAGCTGCTAGCCGTGAGGTTGATAGACCTACCGTAAAGGTTTAATTGGAAGCCTCAAAACTAGGAAATTGTTCCCTGGGGACAAATATTGATATTTTAGGTAGGACTATTGGCTGACTTTATTACCTGTCAAAATTGATTCTTTGCAAACTTGATGTGAATCCAGGTGGGAGGCAAGCGTAATGAAGGTCATTATTTCCACACGACTGTACTAGCAATAACAATACTTGATAGCATAATTTGAATTTGTCTGTTAAGTTTGAAATGCCTTCAGGTCATTTGCGATGTAACTGGTGTAGAATTTTGATCAAGCTTTGGAATATGTTAGAGTTTAATGAATCGTTGAGCCAACTGAATGTTGATAGATTTGCTGCTGAAGTGGAAGGATGGATGGTTTTTGTGTCATTGACAAAAGATTCCTTAAGTAAGGTAGTTTAATTGAGCCGTTAAAGTGATCCCCTGGATGAGTGTAATGGAAACACTTGATGAATCATGTTGTTGATGGAAATAATTAGCTTCAATTGATTGCACCTTTGTGGACTATCGCTGTAACAGTCACATTGTTCAGCTTTGTGGAAATATTGATTACAACCGAGTGATCCCTTGCCACTGTGTTTTCTAAACTGTAGCTTTAAGGCATAGTAGCTAATACAACTGTTGCCATTTTGTCTGTCTGTGTGTCATGTATGTAATATATGTATGTATGTGTGTGTGTGTGTGTATGGATGGATGGATGGATAGATGGATGGATGTATGTATGTATGTATGTATGTATGTATGTATGTATGCATGCATGTCATGTATGTTGTGTGTGTGTGTGTGTATATGTACCGGTATGTCTGACTGTTGTGTCTGATGGACTGTCTGTCTGTCTGTCTGCCATGTATGTCTGTTTTTTTCAAGCCTTTCCTTCTTGTATCAAATTATGAAAGACTCTGCAATTGAGTAATTAGTAAGGCTGATCTCTGAAGACAGTGAATAAATAAACCGCCAATATTAATTTTCATCTAATGACAATAACATTCAGTTCCTGACACATAATCCAATATCATCAACACAAATTATACTGAACTGGAAAAAAAAGTTGATGTGTGAATATTTTGTTCACTATTAATTATGAGGACACGATTAGCAACTGTTAACTGCTACAACAGTATTGTGGGGCTTAATTCACTGGTGTTTGATTTTAAATGAATTTGGTTGATTTTTATCTGTGAAAAATACCTTGTAGTGCAAGCTACTGTTGCGGTTAATCAACAGAATGAAACATTTGCAATTTGATAGTGCCTTGACTCGATGTTTGATGATACAAAATATTTAGACCAGCAGCAATGTTTTCATTTAGACGATCTGTTTTAAAATAATATTTTCATTTCAAGTATGTATGAGAATTGAAAAGCTATCATATTAATTAAATGTGTTGTCATTTTAGTATCAATTCATTCCATCTGCACAGGAAGTACAGTAGAGTTCAAATATGTTTCCATCCAGATTCATTGAATATTTTTCTAGAGAAGTAACTTATAGATGAACATGGAATAACTGAAATCAATAGATTCTTGTTCTTCTCTCTTATACAGCTTGACCTCTTAAAATATCATAGTTGTCTACTATGTTATGTATCTTTTAAACATGAACTGCATGTAATGTCTCAATTTGTAGCTAAATAGAATTATGTATTTAGCTCCAGTGGGCACAGACCCAGATATGATTTCGTATTAGTGCTCATATCAATATGTGTCAATGGCTGCCATATTTGAAGAAAGTAAGCAACTGTGCTTGTATTATTAATTATAATCAAAGAATGAAAAATAAAACTATTGTCATGATAGAGATTAATTTTAGATGAAATGTAGTGTGTGTGTAAAGATTTGACGATTGTAAAATTTTGGCGGGAAATAGTTCTATGTAAGGTTCAGTTTTAGCGGGAAAAAGAAATCAAATTTGGAAACTTTTACATCAAATAATTTTAACGGGAAAGTAATAAAACAGACATGACAGGACAGATAAGTTTAAACGACAGCATGTGAACAGGCAAGTTAGTACAAAAATGTTTTGATGAATTTCAAAGTCACTTCTGGACAAATTTGGTGAGAAAGAAAAAGTTACAAATTTGGCGGGAAAAGTTCATGCAATAATGAAAAGTTCAGGTGAAAATTTAAACAAAATTGGCAAGGCAGTACTGACAAATTTGAGTCAAAAGTGCTAAATTTAGAATCATCAAACTGTCAATATAGTTATATTTATTGTTGTGCATTCAAATTAGTGAATTTGCCTCATGGGCAGGATCTTTTGTCAATTTTACAATTATGTTATCACGACTAGATTTATGGATGACAAGTTGAATCCTGCCCAACACATAGCCATGAGACATGTTTGTTTTCTTCCTCTAGTAAAATACCAAAAGCCACCAAAGGGAAGATAAAATGTTATCTGAAAGGCAATTGGTAGCTTGTAAGAGATGATTTAATTAGATGGCACTGCGGTTCCATTAAGTGGGGTCAATAGTGTACAGATAGTCGGATTGAAAGCAAATAAGCTAAGGCTTGTAGTCTTTATTGATACCTTGATAAATAAATGTGGAGGTCATCTCCTTAAATGAGTTTTCTACATTTACTACTATTTGTGTGCTCATCCTGTTTGAAAAGATTAATTGTCTGCTTGAACTAAATCATTCGCCTGCATTGTATGTTATCATTTGAAATTATAAAGTACATTAAACAAATCGGTGTTGTCAATATAGAGTGCTATTGCTACATTCCTGTTATATTTATTGTTGTCATGTTATTTTAAAAATGAGAAGGTCAGATTAGGTATATTATGTCCATATTTTATCTCGCTGAAAAGGAATCACTCAGGATATAAGTTTAAACCAAGACTCTATACATCTTTACTGAAATCATCAAACAAAAAGGTAAAAAAAATGACAGGCAAACGACGAGTTTACATGTTTCAGAAACTTGACATTAAAGCAAGAATGTGAAAGCACTCCGCTGTATATTACTTCATTGCAATTTATGAACAGGAAAGCTAGACAGACAGAAAGCTTTTGGTAAAGAAAATAAAAATTGAAACACCCCCCAATAATTAGGTCATCTTTTGTTATGAAAGCAGAAAATAAAGTAAATATACATCAAGGGAGTATAATAGCCTAATGACTGTTGGGAATGATTGATAATATCAAAAAGGGGTCTGTTATTAGAAGAAAGCATTTATCCAAATAAGAATAAGGGGCCATTACAAGCAGCTGTCTGCTTTGTAAATGCATTTTTCCATGGTATCAATTTAATGTATTAAATGGCAGTTGGTGACAGTTTATAATATGCTGTTTAGTTTTTGGTCAGCTTTGTTACATTTTCAGCCTCAGTGAATTTGAATGGAGATTTTTTTAAATAAAGGAAGTTGGGGAAATTAATTTGCAAAGAAGTAATTTGTACAGTGTTTAACTAACAAAACAATGCATGTTAAATTGAAGTCTTGCTGTGTGGGGAATTAGCATGTGCTGTCTGTTATTGATCGGATAACTAGATAGATTTGAGAAATTGTGACATTCTTTTTTACTGATTTTTGTGGAATTGGCTGACTTTT